>NC_092879.1:44214971-44347713 GCF_028372415.1 Notamacropus eugenii | reverse complement strand
TTTCTCTCTATTGGTATCCCTCAATTCTCTGGGTTAAGACCTTAATTTCTACAATTTTTTGTCTTTTATCCCCTTTATCAATCTCTTGTTATCTCTCTGGTCTGCTGTCTATCACATCTTTCAGCTGTTGCTCACTTTCGTCTCCTTCTCCCTCTCTATCTCCTCCTCAAAAGCCTTTCCTCCTTACTCTAATTCCCATCCCTCAATAAGTCATCTTTTCTTTGTCTCTTCCACCACTATTTATGAAATGTATGACTATATTCCGTGCACTTAACAATGGACTTAATGCTAAGGGTTTACTGTAGTTTAATTTCTGGTATATTAAAAACAGAAAAGAGAAGTTCAGAAACGCAAATACTCAACCTCCTGGCAGAGTGCTCTGACCACTATGACAGGGAGCTTGCTTCTGTCTACACCTGGCAGGTACCTCTTCCTCTTGGCATCTCTCTCTCTCACCTGCTCTCTTTTATCTATTTTTCTCCATCATGGTATCTTCCCTCACTCTCTTGCATAAATATATTGTGTGTTCTGTGAATGCACAGGTAGGAGTGTGTCGTGTCTATGTCTGTGTCTCTATCTGTGTGTATCTCTGTCGCTCTTTGCTGCATCTGTCTCTGGGTTTCTTTTTTCTATATCCCAGGCACTTTTTAAATCTCTCGTCCAGTCCTCCCCTCCATCTCTCTCTCTCTCTCTCTCTCTCTCTCTCTCTCTCTCTCCTCTCTCTATCTCTCTCTCTCTCTCTCTCTCTACATATATATACACATCATTGGTCTCTACCTGATTCCTTCATTTTCTTTCATCTATATATATCTCAGTCCCTCTCCCTTTTCCCCTCCTTGTCTCGATTTACATACGTGAAAAGCTTTCTTTTTATTTCTTCTGATTCTCCCTCAGTAATAACTGGTCAGTTCTTTTGCTCCCGTTCACACAATGTGATCAAAGATTTAGAACTGGGAGGAACTCTCAGGGCCCTTAACGCACGACTCCTACTATAGTATAACAGAAAACATACCTTTAGACCCTCTATATGAATTGATCAGAGTCAAACACTTATTTAAATTGTGAAGGAGAATTTGAACTCAGATGTTTTGAGCTATTCAGAAGAATTTATTAGAAAACCCTCACTGTTTTTTCTCTATACATTTCTTCTGATTCACAAAATTCCATTTTTTTTTTGGACTTTGTTTCTGTCTTCTTTTCTCCTCAATACCTTATTCCTTCGTAATTCTATATCTCTGATTTCAAAGTTATTTAGAGGTAGACATCCTTTTCTCTCTCTGGAATCTAAAGGGATCATACAGCTGAAGGGTCAGTACATACCCATGAAGAGTTTACCCCCATAAATTGACTGACATGAAATCTGAGGCTGACAGTGGTTAAGGGACTTCTTCACAGTAGGACACATTGTCACCACCCCAACTAGGAATTCAGACTCAAGAAATCAACTCCAAGTACGGTTGCTCTGAGCAATAGGACACCTAATTGATATACCTTGTATTTTCTTTTCCATCTTTTCACCTCCTTCCTCAGTTGACCACTGCTTTTGCCCATTATCAAGTTCCTTTCTCTCTCTGTTTTCTCTATTTCTGTCTTTCTTTGATGTCTTTATTTCTGTCTCTCTGCTTCTCTCCTGATTTCTCTCTCTCTCTCTCTCTCTCTCTCTCCTCTCTCTCTCTCTGTCCCTCTCTTTGACTAATTAGCCCCTTTCTTTTCAATATCTCTCTCCCTCCCCCCTCTCCCTTCTGCTTAGAAAGTTTTCGTCCCTTACTCTTATTCCAATTCAATGATAATTGGCTTTTTCTTATTCTCTATATATCTAATGCTCATTACAGATTTAGTGCTAAGAGGAACCTTAGGAACCTTAGTTGGTTAGTCCAACAATATTTCCTTATAACAGAAGAAATAGAGACTTAAACACTCTGACTGAAATGTCAAGTTTCAAATGATTATAAAAGAATGTGAAGGGGAATGTAAACTCAGGTCCCCAAGACTTGAAAGTTCAGAACACTATGGGAGCTATATGCTATGTGATACATATATAACTATTCTAGATGCTTTCCAGAGGGGTCCTTTTCTGTATCTGCCTCACCCTCTAGCCACCCTCTTCCCTCCAACTGTAACTTTCTTCTCCTACCCAAATCACAGTGGCTGCCCTTGCACTCTCTCTGCATCCATAAGATCAGTGTGAGCTTTAGAATCCCTACACACCCGTCAAGGCCCCAAACCCCATGATTTTACAAAACAACAAAAAGTGACTTCTCCAAGTTACCCGAAGCTTCTTCTCAGCAATCAATATGGGATTAAACTCAAATACGCAATTCCACATATAGTGTTCTAGCCCAATAGAACAGCTACCTTCCTTACCCTACAGTTGACAGGTGTCCTTTTCCCATCCCTCCCTCACTGGTGATTTTCTTATCTCTTTTTCAATTCCCCCATCAAGGTCTCTTCTGGTTTTCTCTCTCTTCTTTCTTTCTCCTCTCTTCTGTTTCTCTTATTGTATCCCTCACTCTGGGTTTTCTCTTAATTTCCAATATTTTCTGTATTTCTTCTCCCTTTATCTCTCTCTACTGTCTGTCTTTCACTCTCTCCAAATGTTGCTGACTTTCTCTCCTTCGCCCCTTCGACCCTCCTCCTCAAAAGCCTTTTCCTCCTTCCTCTAATTCCCATCCCCTAAATAAGCCATCTTTTCTATTTCTCCTTCCAGGAACATTCATGAAATGCAATGACTGTATTCAGGCACCTAGCAATTGACGTAATGCTATGGGTTACTTAGTTTAATTCTATTACATTAAAAGAGAAAAGAGAAGTTCAGAGACGCAAATATTCACCTGCTTGCAGAGTGACCTAACCACTTACGATAGCAAGCTGGTTTCTTCTACACCTGCCCGGTGCCTATTCCCTTGGCATCTCTCTCACACCCTGGTCTTTTACCTGTTTTCCTCCATCATGGGTTTCTTCCCTCACTCTCTGGTTTAATATCTTTCGGTTCTGTGAATCCACAGGTAGGTGTGTGTGTGTATGTCTGTGTCTCTATCTGTGTGTTTCTCTGTCTCTCTTGCTGCATCTGTCTCTGGTTTTCTTTTTCTATATCACAGCCAGTTTCTAATTCTCTCTCTCTCTCGTCTCTCTCTCTCTCTCTCTCTCTCTCTCTCTCTCTCTCTCTCTCTCTCACCCTCCCTCCCTCCCTCCCTCTCCCCCATATATGTATAAAATATACATTATATATCCATATATATCTCTGTTCTCTCTCTAATTCCATCATTTTTCTTCTATATCTCTCAGTTCCACCTTTTCCCCCTCCTTCTCGCTATTTGCTCCTCAAAAGCTTATTTTTGTTTATTCTAATTCTCCCTCAGTAATACCTCCTCAGTTTCTTTGCTCCTCATCATCAATATGATCAAAGATTTAGACGTGGGAGGAACTCTCACGGCCCTTAACTCATACTCCAGTATATTATAATGGAAAAGAGAAGTTTAGACCCTCTATCTGAGTTGCCCACGGTCAAACACTTATTACAAATGTGAAGGGAGAATTTGAACTCAGGTCTTTTGAACTATTCAAAAGCGTCCAATAGACAAACCTCATTCATTTCCTCTATACATTTCTCCTGATTCGCACTATTACATTTCTTGTGGACACTTGTTTCAGTCTTCTCTTCTTCAACAGCTGATTCCTTCCAATTCTATCTCTCTCTATTCCAAACTTATGTACAGGGTAGACATCCTTTTTCCCTTTCTGGAATTTAAAGAATAATAGAGGTGGAGGTGATTAGATACCATCAAATTCAGCCCCATAAATTAACTGAGATGAAAAACTGAGGCTGACAGTGGTTAAGGGACTTCTCCACAGCAGGACACATTGTCACCACCTGATTTTAAACTCAGACTCAAACAATCAACTGCAAGTACGATGCTCTGACGCACCAGGACACCCTATCTGATACACCTTGTACTTTCGTTGTTTCATGTTTTCATTTCCTTCCTCAGTTGACCTCTGCTTTCCTCCCATTACCGAGTTCCTCTTCTCTCTCTATTTCTCTATTTCTCTGTCTCTGTTATCTTTGTTTCTATCTCTCTGCTTCTCTCATCATTTCTCTGTCCTTCTCCCCCTCTCTCTCCGTTCTCTTGACTCATTCGCTCGCTTCTTTTCACTCTCCCTCTCCCCCTCTCTCTCCCTTCTCCTTATAAGTTTTCTTTCCTTTACTCTCATTCCAATCCAATGATAACCGCCTTGTTCTTATTCTCTAAATCTCTAACTGTCATTACACATTTAGTGCTAAAAGGAACCCTTAGGAACCTTAGTTGCTTTAGTCCAACACAATTTCGTTATAAACAGAAGAAATAGAAGCTTAAACACTCTGATTGAATTGTCAACTTTTCAAATGATTATAACGAATGTGAAGTAGAGGTCCCAAAGACTTGAAAGATTAGAACGCTGTGGGCTCTATATGATATGTGATACACATATACTATCCTAGATGCTTTCCCAGACGGTCCTTCTCTGTATCTGCCTCCCGTAGACACCCTCTATCCTCTAACTCCTCACATTCTTCTCCTACCCAAGTCCACAATGGCTGTCTTTGCACTCTCTGGCATCCAGAATATCACTGAGGCTTTAGTATCCCTACACACCGTCAAGCCCAGACCCCATGATTTTACTAAGCAACAAAAAGTGACTTCTCCAAGATACCAAAACTTTCTCAGCAACCAATGTGGGATTAAGCTCAAATAGCCAATTCCGAAATATACTGCTCTGCCAATAGAACACCTACCCTTCCTTACCCTACAGTTGACAGGTGTCCTTTCCCATCCCTCCCTCACTGGTGATTTCTTATTTCTTCTTCAATTCCTCCATCGTTTGCTCTTCTATCACAACTTGATCATTACCATGCGGTTTACTCTCTCTTTTTCTCTCTCCACCTCTTTTCTGTTTCTCTTATTGTATCCCTCACTTCTGGGGTATCTCTTAATTTCTACAATTTGTTGTCTTTAATCCCTTTATCAATCTCTGGTTATCTCTCTGTCTCTGTCTCTCACTCTTCAGCTGTTGCTCAGGTTCTCTCTCTTTCTCCTCTTCTGTCTCCTCTCTCAAAAGAATTTTCTCCTTGCTCTAATTCCCATCCCTAAATAAGTCATCTTTTCTTTTTCCATTCCATGACTATTCAGGAAATGCATGACTATATGCATACACTTAGCAGTATACTTAACGCTACAGGTGACTGAGTTTAATGCTACTATATTTTAAACAGAAAAAAGAAGTTCAGAGATGCAAATACTCAACTCCTGGCAGAGAGTGTTCTGACCACTATGATAGGGAGCTGGCTTCTTCTACACCTGCCAGGTGCCTTTTCCCATGGTATCTCTCTCTCCTGGTCTTTTATCTATTTTCCTCCATAATGGTTTCTGCCCTCACTCTCTTGCTTAATATATTGTGGTTCTCTGAATCCACAGGTAGGTGTGTGTGTGTGTGTCTATGTCTGGGTCGCTATCTGTGTATCTCTGTCTCTCTTGCTGCATCTGTCTCTGGTTTTCTTTCTTTCTTTTTCACGCGGCCCACTTTGTAATTTCCCTCTCCTCTCTCTCTCTCTCTCTCTCTCTCTTCTCTCTCTCTCTCTCTCTCTCTCTCTCTCTCTCTCTCTCTCTCTCTCCCTCTCCCTCCCTCCCTCCCTTTCTCTCTCTCTGTCTGTCGTCTGTCTCTTCTGTCTCCCTCTGTCTCTCTGTCTCTGTCTCTCTCTCTTCTCTCTGTCTCTAAATATATCTCTGATTGTCTCTATCTGATTCCATCATTTTCTTCACCTATATCTCTCAATCCCTCCCCTTTTCTCCCTCCTTCTCTCGATTTTCTACTCAAAAAATTTTTTTTTCTTTCTTCTAATTCTCCCTCAGTAATTAACGGCTCAGTTCTTTTGCTCTCCCATCCTCAATATGATCAAAGGTTTAGACCTGCGAGAAACTCTCAGGGCCCTTAAGGCATACTCCACTATAGTATAACAGAGCACAGAGCTTTAGACCCTCTATCTGAATTGCCCAGGGTCAAACACTTACTAAAATGGTGAAGGAGAATTTGAACTCAGATGTTTGACCTACTCAAAAGAATCTATTAGAAAACCTCACTGTTTTTTCTCTATATCTTTGTTCTGATACACAAAATTACATTTGTTGTGGACACTTGTTTCTCTCTTTTCTTCACCATTAGCTGATTCCTTCTAATTCTATCTCTCTCTATTCCAAACTTATTTAGAGGTGGACAACCTTTACTCTCTCTGGAATCTAAAGGATCATACAGATGAAGCGTCATTACATACCATCAAGTTTACCCCATAAATTGATTGACATGAAATCTGAGGCTGACAGTGGTTAAGGGACTTCTCCACAGTGGGACACATTGTCACCGACCTGATTTCGAACTCAGACTCAAGAACTCAACTCCAAGTATGGTGCTCTGAGCACTAGGACACCTAAACGATATAGCCTTGTATTTCCTTTTACATCTTTTCATCTCCTTCCTCAATTGACCACTGCTTTGCCCATTATCGAGTTCCCTTTCTCTCTCTGTTTCTCTATTTCTCTGTCTTTCTTTGATGTCTTTGTTTCTGTCTCTCTGCTTCTCTCTGATGTTTCTCTCTCCCTCCCTCTCTGTCTCTGTCTCTGTCTCTCTCTCTCTGTCTCTCTCTCTCTCTCTCTCTATATATATATATATATATATACATATATGTTTATATATCTCTGATTGTCTCTATTTACTTCCATCATTTTCTTGTTCTATATCTCTCAATCCCTCCCTTTTTCCCTCATTCCTCTATATTTCCTCCTGAAAAGCTTTTTTTTTTTCTTTCTTGTAATTCTCCCCTCAGTAATAACTGGTCAGTTCTTTTGCTCCCCATCTTCAATATGATCACAAATTTACAGCTGGGAGGAACTCTCAGGGCCCTTAACGTATACTCCACTATAGTATAACAGTGAACAGAGCTTTAGACCCTGTATCTGAATTGCCCCAGGGTCAAACACTTTTTAAAAATGTGAAGGAGAATTTGAACTCAAGCCTTTGAGCTAAGGAGTCTGTTAGGGGAAATCTTACTGTTTTTCTCTATACATTTCTCCCTGATTCACAATATTACATTTCTTGTGGACGCTTTTTTTCTGTCTTCCTCAATACCTGATTCCTTCTAATTCTGTCTCTATTCCAAACTTATGTACAGTTAAACATCCTTTTCTCTCTCTGGAAATTAAAGAATAATAGAGGTGGAGGGTCATTAGATAGCATCAAGTTCAGCCCCATAAATTGAATGAGATGAAAACTGAGGCTGACAGTGCTTAAGGGAATTCTCCACAGTAGGACAAATTGTCACCACCTGATTTGGAACTCAGACTCAAACAATCAACTCCAGGTATGGTGCTCTGAGCACTAGGGACACCTAGCTGATATACCTTGTATTTCCTTTTCCATCTTCTCATTTCCTCTCCTTAATTGACCACATGCTTTGCCCATTATCGAGTTTTGTTTCTCTCTCTGTTTCTCTATTTCTCTGTCTCTCTTTGTTGTCTTTGTTTCTGTCTCTCTGCTTCTCTTCTCTTCTCTCTCTGTCTCTGTCTCTGTCTCTGTCTCTCTCTCTCTCTCTCTTTGGTCTCTCTCTCTCCCTTCCCTCCCTCCCTCCCCTTTGACTCATTAGCCCCTTCTTTTTCACTCTCCCTCTCCCCCTCTCTCCCCTCTCCTTCCTTATAAGTTTTTCTTCCCTTACTCTCATTCTAACCCAATGATAACTGGCTTTTTCTTATTCTCTGTATCTCTATTGTCATTTGACTAAAGGGAAAACTGAGTCTGACTGTGGTTAAGTGTCTTCTCCAGAATAACAAAACTTGTCAGCTGCCCATGTGGGATTCAAAGGCAAATAGTCAACTCCAAGTATAATTCTCTACTCATTAGGACTCCTGGTTGGTTAGACCCTTTAACTGAGAGGTGTCCCTTCCTCAACTGTGATCTCCTTCCTCAATTGCTCACCGTCCTCCACAATGGTGTCTTCCCTCCTTTCTTTTGTCCATTATCCATTGGTTCTCTTCTCTCTCTCTGTTTCTCCTCTGTCTCTGTCTCTCCCCAAACCAGGTCCTGTTCTCACTTGTCTTTTCTCTCTATGTCCCTCCTCTAGTTGATGGCCCATTTCCCTTTGTGTGTTTTCTCTCTTCTCTCTCCCAAAATCACAAGGTGATTCTTTTCCCTTTGTCATCTACAGGCACATGGAGTTGGAAGGAAATTACAGCCCATCCAATTAGAAGGCAGTAGTTTTCAGAGAAGGAAACCCTGTCTGGGGGACATGAAATATCTTACCTAGGTAGCCCACCTAAGACAGGATTTGAACTCAGTTACTTACAACTCCAAACTCCAGTATTCTTCCTTTCTCATCAGACTCCAGGAGCCTTATCTTCCTGGAAGATCTCTTCTGACCTGGAATTCCCTCCTCAGAGAAGAACCCTCAGACCCCTGAGGCATCTCTCTTTGGAGTGGATGACTCTTTCCAGAACTCCCTTTATGGAAGGCACCCATGCCACCCAGCTCTACATTTCCTACCAGAATACACTCAGGAAACCATCATCCTGTCCCCAGACTGGGTGCCCTCCTCCTCAGAGCCACACTCACTGTTCAGCTTCCTTCACTATGCTGTCTTCCACCACGGGAAAGTACCTCCTTATACTTGTACTCCCAGGGCACCGCATACTGCCTGGTACCCGTAACAAGCTCAACAAATGCTTGTTGAAGAACTGGCTAACTCCATGCACCATGGCCCTTGCTTGTCTCTCTCCCAATCCCCAGGACTGAAGTTGTCCCTTATTCTCTCTCCCTCACCTTTGGGCCTCTGTCTCTCACCTCCCTATACTCTGGCCTCTTCCACACTCCCCTGCCAATTACCAAGAGGCCTTCTCTTGCATAGTCTATATCTGTCTCTCTTTATGTCACTATTTCTCTCATTGTAGTTTTATCTTTCTCTTTGACTCTAACCACCTACCTTTCTGTCATGTCCCACAAGACCTGTTCTTCCTTTTCCTCTTTCCCTTCTCTAGAAAAATCCCTTCCTGCTGTTTCTCTGCCCTCCTAAATACCTACTGTCTTACTCTTAATCTCAATGAATTATACATGATCATTTCCCTGACTCTTCCTCTCCCATAGTATCAGACATTAGAAGCTGGAAGGAATCTTTTGAGGCTATGGATTCCAGCCCCAGCATTGCAGAGGCAATTTAAGTGACTTGCTCAGCACTCCAGTATCTCTGCTAAGAAAACTCTACACAGGGTCACAAAGAGTCAGACACGACTGAAATGAATGAACAACGGAACTGGCATCAAAGAGCTAACAAGAGTATGTGCAAGGCAGGAGCAGGCCTCACATAATGATGCCTTCCAATAGGAGTCTACTAAGAGACACAGCTCTGTGAAACACTACTTCTACCCAGTCCCCTTTCCAGCAGTCCCTTCTCTGGGTCTCTGTCTTCATTCATATATTTCTTACAACTCTCTCTGCCTATTTTAATCCCAAGGGGACATCCTTTTTCTCTCACTGGTACGCATAGGATCATGGAGTTGAACTATCATTAGGTACTATCAAATCCAGTCCCATGATTTTACTGAGGAGGAAACTGAGGCTGACAGTGGTTAAGTGACTTCTTTAGAGTCAGGGTGTCAGCAGGTAAGGCAAAATTTAAATTCAAATTGTAAACACAAAGTATAATGCTGTAGCCTCTGTTACCTCTTTGCCATCTCTCTGGTGTTCTCTCTTCCCCCCCCCCCCCCCCCCTCTCTCTGTCTCTCCCCCCACCCCGTCTCCTCTCCTCTTGTATTCTTCTATCTCCTCCTCAGAATCTTTTCCTTCTTATTCTAATTCTCATCCATAAATAAGTGCTCTTTTCCCTTACCCCAGTCATGACCATGATCATAGATTTTGAGGTGGAAGGACCCCTAGTGGTTACTGAGTCCAACTCTATGGTAGGGTAACAGAAGAAAGAAGCTTGGACATTCTAGCTGAACTGACAAGTGTCAAATCTTTATTCAGAATGTTAACTAGGATTTAAATTCAGGTCTTTTTGACTTCTGAGAAAAAGGAGACCTAGCTATTGTCCTCTCCATATTAACCCCTCTGCACACATTTCTATTTCCTGTGGATGCTTCCTTCTCCTCATTCTTGATGCCTAATTGCCCCTGACTCTATGTTTCTCTATGTGAGCATAATCCCAACTGGACATGCTTTTTTCTCTCTGGGATCTAGAGGATCATGGAGCTGGAGGGCCATTAGAAACCATCAAATCCAACCCAATAAATTTAATGAGACAGTGGTGAAGTGACTTCCAGAGTAACAGAGATTGTGAGGGCCTCTAAAGTGATTTAAACTCAATAAGTCAAGTCCAAGTAGAGAGCTCTATCCAAGGTGACACCTCGCTGCCTTGTTCTATACCTGCCAGGTGTCCCTGCCCTTTATATTTCTCTCACCTGTGGTCTCTTATCTCTACTCCTCCTTGTCCTCCATAATGGTCTCTTCCATCACTCCCTTGCTCATTATCATGTCTCTCTCTCTGCCTCTCTTTTTCTCTGTCTCTCTCTCTCTCTCTGTCTGTTTTTCTTTCTATACGTATCTCTGGATTTCTCTTAATGTCCTACTGCCATTCTCCATCTTTATCTCTATATCTCTGTCTCAGGTCTAAGTCTGTCTCTCTACCTCTCTGTCTCTGTCTCTGTCTCTGTCTCTCTCCTTCTCTCATTTTCTCCCTCTTCTCCTTCTATCTTCTCCTCAAAAGCTATTTCTCCTTACTCTAATATTCACTCATGAATAAGTGGTTTTTTTTCTCTTTTCCCCTAGTATTGCTATGATCATAGATTTAGAGCTGGAAGGAACCACAGGGGCCCTTGGGTCCAATTCCATTATAGTAAAACAGCAGACAAAGGCTGATATACACTAACTAAATGGCCCAGGGTCAAATATTTATTCTAAATGTTAACTAGGATTTGAACTCAAGTCACTCTGATTTCCAAGATGAGTACACCAAGGGATCTGGCTGTTTTACTCTACATATTCTACTAGACATATTTTTATTTCCTGTGAATATGTCCCTCTGTCTCCTTCTCATCTTTAATGTCTGCTTCCCTCTAACTCTACCTCCCTCTATTACAAGCTTAATCCCAAGTGGATATCCTTTGCTCTCTGGCATCCAGAGGATCATAGGGCTGATGTGTCATCAGACACCATCAAATACTGTCTAATAAATTTACTGAGGAGAAAATACAGGCAGACAGTGGTTAAAAGACAACTCTCTAATTTTGTCTCTATATATGTCTCTGACAGTGTATTTGTAACATTCCATTATTATTCTCTCTGTCTCTGTGTCAATATCTCTCTTAATTCCTCTCTTTCCTGCTCCGTCTCTCTCTCTATTCCTCAAAAGCTTTTCTTACTTCTTGTAATTCTCACACAATGAAAACTGGTTTTTTTCTTCTACTCCCAATGATCAATATGATAGATTTAGACCTGAAAGGAAACCCAGAGGCCATTGAGTACAGCTGCATTATTATATAACAGAAGGCTGACACGCTAACTGAATTACTCAAAGTCAAAACCTTTTTAAGAATGTTAACTAGGATTTGAACTCAGGACATTGGGACCTCCAAGAACAGTCTTTGAGGAGAACCAGTTGTTTTGGTCTCCACAGTCCCCTTACTGCAGACTCTTCTACTTCCTATGGACTCTTCCTTCTGTCCCTCATCCTCAATGACTCGTTCCCTCTAACACTTTCTGGCTCTACTCCAATTTAATAACAAGTACTCTCTCTTTCTGGCCTCCAGAGGGTCACAACTGGAATGTCATTAGACATCATCAAATCCAGTCCCACAAATATGCAATGAGGAGAAATCTGAGGCTGACTGTGGTTAAGTGAATTCTCCAGAGGAACACAGCTTGTCAACAGCTGAGGTGAGACATAAAGTCAACAAGTCCCCTCTAAGAAGAGTGCCCTAACCACTAGGACACCAAGCTGCGTTGATCTACACTTGCCAGATGTATCTTCCCTTGTGCACTTCTCCCTCACCTGGGGGCTCCTTTCTCTGTTCCTCATTTTCCTCCCTCAGTCATTATCATGCAGTTTTCTTTTTCTCTTTCTGTGTCTCTTTCTATATCTATTTCTGGGTGCCTCTTGATATCTTCTCTAACTTTATCTCTCTTTCTCTTGCTTCTACTTTTTGCTATTTCATCTCTTTCATATCCTGGAACCCTCTGCCTATGTCTCTTTGTCTCTGTCTCTCTGTCTTTCTCTCTTTCTCACTCTCTGTGTCTCTTTCCTCCTGTCTATCTCCTCCTCAAAAGTTTTTTTTTATCCTCACTCTAATTTCCACCCATAATTAAGTGGTGTTTTTTTTTCTTTTTACCTCAACCATCAATACAATCATTGCTTTAGAGGTGGTAGGAAGCCTTGGGTTCATTTAGTACAACTCTGATATAATACAATGGAGGAGAAAGGCTGACACTCTAACTGAATTACCCAGGGTCAAACACTTATTAAAATTGTGAAATAAAATTTGAACTTGGATCATTCAGACTTCCAAGAAGACTCCATTAGGATATCTAGCTGTTTTACTCTACATATTTCCCTCAATCTCTACCTGTCCATTTCCTGTGTACATACTTCCTTCTATCTCCCTCTAGCCCTCAATGACTGATTCCCCCTAATTCTGTCTCTCTTTATTCCAACACTAATCCCAAGCGGACATCCTTTCACTCTCTGGGAACCCAAAGATCATAGAGCTGGAGGGGGTCATTAGATACCATCAAGTCCAGTCTGATAAACTGACTGAGATGAAAACTGAGGCTGACAGTAGTTAAGCGACATCTCCAGAGTAATACAGCTTGTCAGCCCCCGGTATGGAACTTAAACTCAATGCCAAGTATACTGCTCTAACCACTAGGACACTTGGCTGGTTTGCCCCACATTTCCCAGGAGTCCTATCCCTTTACAACTCTTCAGATCCTTGCTTAAGGACCTGAAGCTGTCCTCCAAAATGGTGTCTTCTCTCATTCCTTTGCTCCTTGTCAAGGGGATCTCCTTTTCTTTCTGTCTGTGTGACTCTGTAGCTTTCTCTCTCTCGCACCCCTTTTCTCCCTCCCTCCCTCCTCAAAAGTTCTTTTCCTTCCTTGCTCTCATTCCCAGCAAATACTAAGTGGTCTTTTTGTTTTATCTCCATCATTAATATAATCATAATTTAGAATTGGGAGGAACCTTGGGGGGCCATTGAGTACATATCAATTATTTTATCTAAGAATAGAGGTTTAGATTAGGATCTGAACACAGCTCATCCTGACTTACTAAAACAGTCCAATCAGAAAGCTTTTCCATAGGATTCTTTCTCCTTGTCTCTCTGTGCTTCTCAGAAGCTTTTGGCCTTATTTTCACTCTGACCCCAAAACAACTACTCTTTTCACTTTTCAATCTGGAATAAACCATAAGGGCTATTGAGTCCAACTCCATCATTTTAAAGAAGAAAGCGGTTTAGAAAATTTCAGTGACTGTCCCAGTATCACACAGCTATTAAGCATGTTGTGGAGCAGAATTTGCACTCGGAACCTCAAGACTGTCCAGGACAGTGTTCTATCCTATGGGGCAAGGCTTCTTAAACTTTTTCCACTCACAAGCTCTTTTTGCCTGAGATATTCTTATGCAACTGCAGGCATATAGGTATATAAAATAGGTATACAAATCAAACATTTACTGAAATAAATCACAAAGAAATATATTTTAAAACAAATCTTTGATGTACAAATAATTTTACCATTTATTAAAGATGAAAGTAAATTTGCATAATAAGAAGATGAATTGCTTATATATTTTTATATAAAGAAATAAATATTGGTGGAATATTTGAAACTGCAGGATGTAGAGCATTTTCAACATTTTTCAGAGTACATCAACAGTTTGATTTTATAATCGTCAGTGCTGAGAATGCCACTTGACATAAATACCTAGGACAAAATGGCAGAAGTATGTTTAGGGCCATTTCAAAAATTGCTGGAAATTCTGTCCTAATCACAAGGCAAAATTCATTTAAGGATTTTGTATGTAGAGTAAACACACTGCAATTCATATCATACAATAGTTTAGAATCTGAGTGAGCCAAGAGGTTTCTGGCAACATTTGTTGGTGTTGTGTGTTATTATGGCATGTGCAGTGCAAAGGGCACATGTTGTGTGTTCAAAACCAAGACCGCAGTGAGGTTGTGTGATGCAACACTGGAAAAAGCTGACAGAAACAACTCAATTTCATCACGTTTGATTTTTAATTAATTTTTGGTTATTTCGTGTTCAGAAACATTTACTTCTGCCAAATTTTTTTGCAACCTCCACATTCAGGTACATGGCTTCATATGGGATCAGGACCCACAGTTTAAGAAGTTCTGCTATAGGAGACCTATCTGTGTGACATCACACATTTCCCCCAAACCTCGTGGCTAGTGGGCCCTTTCCTCTATCTCTTCCTCACTGCTAGCTTCCCTCTAACTCTATATCTCTCACACAAACTCCCAGGGGGCTTTTGTTTCTCTTTCTCTCATCTACCAGGTCAAAGAGCTACAAGGACCTTAAAGGTCAACATGTCCAACCCCATCTTTTTACAAAAGAGGAAACTGAGACCGAGTGAAGTAAATTGACTTGCCCAGGGTAATATAACTTGTCAGTGTGTGAGTCAGAATGAGAACTCAAAAGAGTCTGGACCCCAAGGACAGCGGACCATCTCCTGTGAAACCTGTGTAAGAAAAGCATTATGGTCATGGCAAGAAGCCAGTAACAACTCATAGGTGAGAGATAGCATCATATTCAAGGTACAGCAAGGAGGACAATGTCACTGCATCCCAGAGTAGGTGGGAGTAGGCGCAGGTAGAGTAATATAAGGTATACCAGGAAGGGCAAGTTGGAAAGACATCTCACCTCCAAAGAGAAAGTTTTATATTGGACACTAGAGGCCATAGGGAACCACTTAAGTTTATTGGGGGATGGCAAGGGGGGGCGTAACATGACTGGACCTGGGTTTTAGGAAAAGCATCTGTTAGCTCAATGAAGGATGGACTAGAGTGGGGAGACTGAGGCAGGCAAAGTTACTCTTGGCACAGTCCAGGTGTGAGGGAAGGAGGGCCTCTATCAAGGTGGTAGCAGTGGCAGAGGACAAATGGGGACATAGACAAGAGACTTTAGAAAGGCCAAATTCCCTCTTGTCTTCTGACTCAGACTAATCCAGACTGATGCCTGCAGACCACAGAACTGCCCCTCTCTCCACCCCTGATCAACTGCTAGACCTTCCCTCCTTCACCACTGCTTTCTTGATCTTGCACCTCTCTCCTTCCAAGTCCTGTCTGACACTATTTTCAGGACGAATTTCCTTTAATCCAATGGATCTCTCTATCCTCGGCAAATTGAACATGTTTTCATATACATCTCAAATTCATTGCAAAACTTCATCCTTCCTTGCTACAGACAATTCCTCTTTTCACCAACAAAACCCTTCCAAATTTTTTCCTTATTTAAGAGCTTACAGAGCCATAGTGTATCATAAATCCATTTAGGTGACTTTGATTCTTTTATTATTTGCTTTTTATTCTTATTGCTTCCTCTCAGCAATTAGGTTACACTCAAGGATTCAGAGAAGAGCACAGTGGTCAGAAAAACTATTCACCTAAAATGAAACTGCTTATTCCCAAATTCCATTTTGCTTTTGGATTTAAACAAGTTCCTTTCTTTCCAACCTGGAATACACCAGGCTTTTTCTTAATCAACATAAAATAATACAAAACATCAAACTGCACAAAAAACTGCCATATTTCTTCCCTACTTTTGGAATCACTGGAGACAAGGCTTTCAAACTAGCTTCAATTTTATTAAGAGCTGAAAATCTTCTACTCAGTGAAACCACCTTCCCTATACTAAAACAATAAATCCTTCAGTCTCCACGGAAGGGAGAGAATGCTATAGGGGTTAGGGTGACTTCTGTGTGCAAATTCTACCAAATCTCCATTTTTGGCAGTTGTAAGGAGCTGTACCTCCAAGAAACCAATAAAATATTGTGGCATATACAAAAATGTTCAAATCACGGTACTCTCAAAATTTCAAAATACATATTAAGCAGGTTACACTTCACTGACAAATAACGTGTCTAATTAGTCCAGAATTCCACAAATTTCAGCAAACAGCAAAAGAATCCTTTCTCTCTCTCTTTCTCTCTCTCTCTCTATCTCTCTCTCTCTCTCTCTCTCTCTCTCTCTCTCTCTCTCTCTCTCTCTCTCTCTCTCTCTCTCTCTCTTTCTCTGTCCCTCCCTCCCTCCCTCTCTCTCTCTCCTTTGAAAGTTTAGAAGTTTTCACTGGAAAGTTCTCCTTTTCATCTTTTTTCCTTTCACTAACCGGACCCCAGGAAAAGGGTCAGCCTGATTCAAAAGGACACAAAATGCAGACCATGCTGACAGACTACACCCTATATTAAACAGAAAAACCAAGCACAAACAAAGCACTGCTCACTCTTTCCTAAGATCTCAGGACTCAATATCTTTGGCCATGGTTCCAACCTCCCTTTTCAAAGGCTTAAGAGGAATTCAGAGAGGGTAATACTGAGGCAAGAGATGACCTCGGATTCTGGGGGCTTTGTTGGTTCTTCACTTGGTCCAATCTCGTCCCATGCTGAACTGGTGCTTCACTCCACAGGGGCTGGGCCGCAGGAGACTTTACAGACAGCAGGATTCTCCATGTAATAAAAGAAAAGGCAGAGGTCAGGATCCAGTGAGGGTCAGGAACTTCCACTGGGAGGACATCCATCCACAGACCTTGTGCAGGTCTTCAGAGGGGTTTCCCCTCATGACAGGTTTGGGCATATACATTCACTCACACAATCACTGGCCATCTCCATTCATACATACTTGCAGTCCGACCAAATTCTTCTATTCACTGCTTGGGGAAAGGAAGGATTTTCCTCAACGTCCAGGAACAGGAAGTTCCTTCTGAAGGCTTGGTCCCAGCTCTCATGGTGAAAAGACATGTGAGGTATCCCTAAAGGTGAGGCACAAAGTTCCTACATCCTTCCTTTCTACCTTCCCTAAGAGAAACCTTGAGAAGTAGGAGCAGCTAGCAAGATGGACAGGTCAACGGTTTATAACTAAGACAATTCCCTAGCACAGAAATGTCCTTCCTGTAAAGCCATAGCCAACAAACAACTTAAACATCACACTTTCTATGTGTTTCACTCTGGTCTCCCTTGGACCAAAGAAATTCAAAAATGGCCATGCAATGGGTAGAAGGATGACTCAGCACCATGGGAGGCTGTTAATGTAGGTAAAAATTTACCTTGTGCGCGCGCTTCAGCAGTCCCAGGTGTCCCATCCCTCTACCAGACCAGAGTGAATCACACGAATCATCCTTCTGACCCCAGACTGCTGGATCATTCTCTCAACCTCTTGGAAGAAGCACAGCAGTTAACCAGAAGCCATTGGCCCTAGGTCAAAGACAGGAAGCTAAACTGAAAGCAACACTATTGCTGGCGTTGCTTGTCCTTTGTTTTCAAAGAGGATCAATGACATCAATATGTTGGGGTAAAACAGTGGATGATTGGTGGTGTCTTGACTTGTGCATGAATTGGATCTCAATGAGGCAGAGTTGCAAAAAGTCATCAGTCTTATTCTCTCTTCCAGAAACATCTAGGTTCAGTGGCAAGACAAAAGTCAAGCCAACTGACTATGGCCCAGGATGCAGTGGATGACACTTGTGTCTCTGATGTCTGACCAAGCTCTAAGCTCTCCACAGATCCTGCTTCAGCCACTTCCATGACCACTGGAATAAATTCTTCTCAACCCATTTCACCAGGGGACATCTTCATAAGCTTGGGGTAGACATCCTCCAATTCAATGATGGGTTTGAGCCCTGGGAATTATCCTCTACCACGTTTAGTCTACTACTACTAACCTGCTAAGGAAGGCAACACTCCATGAAGAGAAGCAACTACAGCTTCCTGAGGAACAAATTTGAATTTTCACCTTTCAGACATTTGGAATGCAAAGACAGTGAGTAGCATCCTACGTGCATTTCACAAGAAAGGGAGAGAGAGAGACGAAGAAAAAGGGTTGAGCCAATGCAGAAAAGGAGGAATATCTGGAAGGAAAACCAAAGGATTTATTATCTGTGGCCAAGGCTCCTCAATTTCACCATCTGCATGTCTCTCACATATGCCACCTCTGACCTCTGACACTGCCACCACTTTGGGGCAGCTCCTCATCATCTCATATCTCCACTATGGGAAGAGTCTTTTTGTTGCTCTCCCTGCCTCCATCCTCACCCTACTACACTCCATCCTCCACTCATATGTCCAAATGATCTTCCTAAAGCTCACATCCAACCATGGACCTCCATTACTCAATCACCTCTAGAGTCTCCAGGAGGAAGCAGAAAATCCCCTGGTTGGCATTCAAAGCTCTTCCTGACCCACCACCTTTCCAGTCTTCTTTCATCTTACACTCCCACAGTCACACACTCCGTGATCCAGTGACACTGGCCTCCTTCTTGTTCCCAGAACATCACACTCCATCTTCTGGCTCTGGCCATTGTCACTCCCTGTCCCCCAGGCCTACAATGGTCTTCATTCTCATCAAGGCTTCCCTGGCTTCCTTCAAGCCCCAGCTGAAATTCTACCTTCTACACAAAGTTTTTCCCAATTCCCCTTAATTCTAATGCCTTCCTCTTCCAAATGCATCATGTATTTATCTGATTTGTACATAGTGGTTGACCTGTAGTCTCTACTGGTAATTAGATGGGGAGCTCCTTGAGAGCAGAGGCTACCTTTTACCTTTCCTTACATCTCCAGTGTTTAGCATGATGCCTGACACATAGAAGATAGTTAATGAATGTTACTCATTCCCTACTCAAGGGCAGGAGTTAAGGGGAAGGGACCAAATTCTATTAAAACTGAGAAAGAAATTATTCTGGACAAACATGTATGGTCTCTTATCCAAGGACAGCAAGTGCTCGTCACAACACTGGATAAGACTGTCATCCTCTCCCTGCAGAGGTGAAGGCGTGGTTCTAATATGAGGCCACAAGGGGCTTGGGAGATTTCTCCATTTTAGGTCACCAAGATGTGGCAAAATCATGGTGGTTCCTATTCCAACACACACACATGACATCAGCTACCCAGGCTTTGCTTTCCCCGTGGCCCTCACAGCACTGTAGAGCTGGAGGAAAGGGGGAGATCATCAACTCTACTGCCAGCATTTGAAAGAGGAGAAAACTGTGGCTGAGACAAGTGAAGTGACTCACTTGGGGTAAAATAACTTTGCATTTTCTGAGTTCAGATGCAAACTCAAGTGTTTCTCACTCCATCCAGAGGACTCTCTCCAAGGACCCTAAGCTGCCTGTCAGACATCTCCCAGGTCTAGATTCTAACTTCCTTTTGTAACTCTCTCTTCCTCGTGTAAATATACCCCTGCCTCTGTGCCCCAGGCCCAGGACCAAGATTTTCCTTTCTTGGTCTTTCTTCCTCACTTTGGCTCTGGCTCTTTCTCTCCCTTTTTCTCCATCTCTCTTCCTGACTCTCACTCTCACTCTGTCTGTAGAAACTTACCTTTCTGACTCAATATCCTCACATCCCCAGCTCTCCTTGCCCTTTCACTCAACTTTGTCCCTTTGCTCAGCATCCCCTTCCCTTTGTCTCTCTCTCTTCTCAGAAGCCTTTTCTTTACTCTCACTCACATTCAATAAGTTGGCTCTTCTTTTTCTGGTTATAACCAATATCATCATAGAGCAGGGTTTCTTAAACTGTGGATCACAACCTCACATGGGGCCACGGAACTGGATATGGCAGTCACAAAAAACTTTTTGCAGTAATAAAAGGTTTATGAACATGCAATAACCAAAAATTAATTCAAAATCAAACACAAGAAATCCAAGGTGCTTCTGGCAGGGCTTGCCTGTCTTGCATTGCACAACTTCACTTTAGCCTTGGTTCACAACATACAATATAGATACTTTGCATTAAACATGCCTTCAGGCCACTCAATGCCAACGCATGCTGCCAGAAACCCCTTGACTCAGATTTGAGACTATTCTATATATGAATTGCAGTGTTTTTTACTGTACATACAGAATCCTTAAATTAATTTTGGTTTGGGATTTGGATAGAATTTCCAACAATTTCTGAAATGGCTTCAAACATCCTTTGACCATTTTGTACTATGTACAAAGCTATGCATTTATGTACTATGTATTTATGCAAAGAGGCGTTCCCAGCATTGAAGATTATAAAATCTAAATATTGATTAAGTCTTAAAAATGTTGGAGATGCTCTAAGTTTTGCAGTATCAAATATTCCACCAAGATTTAATTTTTTATATAAAAATAAACAAGCACATCCATCTCACTAGTATGCAAATTTACTTTCATCTTTAATAAATGGTAAAATTATATGTATACCTAAGTACTGTTTTAAAATAAATTTCTTTATGATTTATTATTCATAAATGTTTGACTTGTATACTTATTTTATATACCTATATAGCCAGGGTCATGTAAAAATATCTCAGGCGAAAAAGGGTCATGAGTGGAAAAATTTTAAGAAGCCCTATCATTGACTGAGAGCTGGCAGGGGTCATTGAGTCCAAGCTTATCATTTTGGGTCAGAAGAACCAAAGGCTTAGACACTTTAAGTGACTTGCCCAGGGTCACACATCTAGTAAGAATGTATGAGGAAGCATTTGGACTTAGGTCATATTGAATTCCAAGAACAGGGCTTTATAAATATGGAGACTTTCTTCTATCACTCCACAAATGGCCCTCAAGGGCTGTTCCCGGTGGTCCCTTCCCTCTATATCTTTCTCCTCCTCAGTGAGCACTTCTCTCTAAATCTATCACTCTCTTTCCACTCTTTTCTTACCCCCTCATCCATAAACTCACAGAGCGGGAGGGACCTTAGAGGTCATCAAAGCCAGTACCATTGTTTTACAGAGGAGCAAACTGAGGCTCAGAGATGTAACAGGAATTGTCTAGGATAACAGTCATTGAGCATCAAGTTTCTAACTCAGCTATCTTGACTCCAAGTTCAGACCTTTTTTCCTTCATACTGCCCCTCTCCCCACTTTTCTTGGGGATTCTTTATCTTTGAATCTCTCCCTCACCTGGGGTCTCCTGTCTCGATTGTTTACCCTCCTCAAAATGCTTGCTCTCATTCTCCCTATATCTCTGGCTCCTGTCCCTGTCTCTGTCTCTCTCCCTCCTTCGATCTCTCCTATCATCACTTCTTCTAAACCTTTTGCTCCTTACTCTAATTTCCACCCATAAATAAGTGGGAGTTTCTTTTCCCCCTATTATGACTGATCATCGTTTTGGAACTGGAAGGGACCCTTGGGACTATTGGGTCCAACTCGATTATTGTAAAACAGCAGATAGAGTCTGAGACACATGGAATGAATGGCCCAAGCTCAAACATTTATTCTTAACGTTAACTAGGATTTGAACTTGGGTAATTCTGACTTCCAAGAAAAGTCCACTAGGAGACCTGGCTGTTTTCCTCTACATACTCCCCCTAATCCACATATTTCTAATTCATGCAGACACTTTCCTCTCTCTCCTTCTCGTTGTTGATTCCTGTCCTTTACTCCATCTCTATCTATTTGAGATTAATCCAAACTGGGCATCATTGTCTGTCTTTGGTACCAAGCTGATCAGAGAGCTGGAGTATCATTAGACACCATCAAATCCAGCCCCATAAACTTAATGATGAGAAATTGTAGAGTGGCAGTGGTTATGTGACTTCCCCAGAGAAACAGAGCCTGTCAGTGGCTCTGGTGGGATTTTAAACTCAGAGTCACCTCCAAGTAGAGTGCCCTACCTATGACACCTATATGCCCTACATTTGGAAGGACCCTTTCCCTTTCCATCTCTCCACTGTCTCCTTGCTCCATTGCTCATTGTCCTCCATAATGGTATCTTCCCTAATTCCTTTGCATATTATCAAAGCTTTCTCTTTTTTTCCTTGTTTCGCTCAGCCTCTCTGTCCCTTTCTCTCTCACTATCTCTGTCTCTAGTTCTCTGTTTCTGCCTCTCTCTGATTTCATCATTACATTTCTCTTTATCTCTGTTTCTCTTCCTCTCTCTGCACAGTTTTCACTCTCCCTTTCTCTATTTCCTCCTTAAAAGCTTTTGTTCCTTCCTCTCATTCCCATGAAAAACTAAATGGACTTTTTTTATTCCCTCTATTACCAGATTATCATAGATGCAGAGCTGGAAGGAACACTAGGGGCCACTGAATCCAAATCCATTTAATCACAGCAAAAGAAAGATGCTTAATCTTTCAGTGAAATATCTACTTTCAAGAAATTATACAAGGTAAGTAGGATTTAAACACAGATCTGCAAGACTTCAAAGATCAGTCCATTAAGAGACATATCTCTGTGACATACACAGACTTCCCACTTGCCTTCCCAGTTGTCCTTTTCTGTGTCTCAATGCTCTTTGGTGCCCTATTCTCTCTCATTCTAATTCTCTTTTCCCAACCCAAGTCCACAAGGGATTTCTTTGTTCTCTCTGGCACCCAGAAAATCTAAGAGCTTAAACATCATTAGACACCACCGCATCTAGCCCCATGATTTTACTAAAGAAAAAACTGAGGCTGGCACCAGTTAAGTAGAGTAGCAAAGTCAGCAGCTGTGGTGGGACATAAAATCAAAGTGTCAACTCCATGTAGTACACAAGGACACCAAACTGACTTACCTACAATTACATGGTGTCCCTTCCCTTTACATCTATCCATCACCTGTGGGTTCTTATACTATTCCTCATTTTCTAGATCAATGATGTCTTCCCTCACTCCCTTTTTCACTTTCACATGACTCTCCAAGTCTTTCACACTGCATCAGTATCTCACTTGCTGTATCTCTGGTTCTCTACATTTATTTTATTGCCACTCTCTGTCTTTATCTCCGTCTCTTTCTCTCTCAGTCTGTTTTTGTTTTTTCTGCCTCTCTCTGTTGCTCTATCTCTCCCTTTCTCTATCTGACTGTGTAATTGTCTGTAATTTTCTCTATCTCACTACCACTCTTTCTCTCTGTCTCCCCTCCGTTTACCCCATCTCTGTCTCCTCTCTGTCTCTTGCTCAGAAGCTTTTGTTCCTTGCTCTAACTCTCAGTCAGGAATAACATCTTTCCTTTTTATCCCCATAATCAATATGATCATAGATTTAGAGCTGAAAAGAACCCTAGGGGCCATGGAGTCCAATTCCATTATGCTATAACAGAGGGAAGAGGTTAGACAGTCTAACTAAATAGACCAGGCTCAAACATTTATTAAAATTGTGAAGTAAGATTTGAATTCGGGTCATCCTCAATTCCACGAAGAGTTGGCTAGGAAATCTGCTATTTGGATCTACATATTATCCCACTGCACACACTTCAATTTCCTGTAGATGCTTCTTTCCTTCTCCTTCTCATTATCAATGACAGATTCCCTCTAAATCCATCTCCATCTATTCCAAGTTTAATCCCTTTTCTATCTTTGCAGTCAGAGATCTGGACAGTCTCTAGACATCATCAGATTCAGCCCCATAAATTTAATGAGGTGTAAACTGGGGATGAAAGTGATTAAGGGACTTATCCAGAGTACATAATGTCAATGACTCAGGTGACATATAAACTCAAAGAATCAACTCCACATATAGTGCTCTAACCAGTGTGACACCCACCTGCCTTGTTCTACACCTGTCAGGTGTCCCTGCCCTTTACATCTCTCTCACCTGTGGTCTCTTGTCTCCATTCCTCACCGTCCTCTATAATAGTCTCTTCCCTCACTCCCTTGTTGTCTGTCTTGTGACTGTGTGTGCATATGTGTGTATACATATATATATGTATGTATGTGTGTATAGGTATGTGTATGATGTATGTGCATATGTGTGTATGTATGTGCATATGTGTATATATATGTGTGTATGTCTGTGCATCTATGTATGTGTGTATATATGTGCAGGTGCGTTTATGTGTGTATGTATGTGTATGTGTATATATTGTGTGTATTTGTGTATGGTGTATATGTATGCATGTGTATTTGTGTATGTGTGTGACTGACTGTCTCTGTCCTCTTGCTGTATCTGTCTCTGGTTTTCTTTTTCTATATCATTGTCACTCTCTAATTTTCTCTATATCTCTCTGGCTCCGTATTTATCTTATTCTGTCTGTTTTTCTATGTGTGTGTATCTCTCTCAATCATTCTCTTTCCCTCTCAATTTTCTCCTCAAAAGCATTTTTTTCCTAACACCTCTCACTAATAACGTGTCGATTCCTTTGCAACCTATCATGAATATTATCAAAGATTTAGAGCTGAAAGAACCCTTGGGGCCATTAACTCCTACTCCATTATAATACAATGGAGAGCAGAAGCTTAGCAACTCTATCTGAATTGCTCTGGGTCAAATACTTATTAATAATGTGAGAATACGATTTGGACTCATCATTCAAAATACTCAGAGGAGTCCACTAGGAGACCTTGCTCTTCTGCTCTACATATTTATCCTCCACCCGAATCCACAAACTTGCATTTTTTGTGTACATTTGTTTCTGTCTTCTTCTCATCCTCAATACCTGATTCCTTCTCCCTATTCTCTGTCTCTTTCTACTCCAATCTTAATTCCAAGTAGCCATCTTTTTCTCTCTCTGACACTCAGAGCATCTTAGAGCTGGAGTGTTTTTGGAAACCATCAAATCGATCCCAATAAATTTAATTGGGAGTAAACTGAGGCTGACAGAAGTTATGTGATTTCTCCAGAGTAACAGTATGTCAGCAAGTGTGGTGGGGTTTAAAGATAAAGAATCAACTCCAAGTAGTGGCTTTTGTATTTTCCTCTGTTTCTCTCTGTCTCTCTTGCTGTGTCTATCTCTAGCCCTCTGTTTCTCTCTGTCTCTCTCTGATTTTATCACCATATTTCTCTCTGTTTCTGTCTCTCTCTGTCTCCTTCTCTCTGTATCTAGCTTCCCCTCTTGTCACCTCTCCTTCTCCTTTTCTATAAATCCTCCTAAAAAGCTTTGTCACTTTTTAACATTCACCCACTAAAAATAAGTGACCTTTTCTACTATGATTATAGATTGGCAGCATGAAGGACTTGTAGGGGCCTCCACAATGTTTTCTTCCCTCATTTCTTTGCCCATTATCCAGTGCTTCTCTTTCTCTGTTTCTCTCTGTCTCTCCCCAAACCAGGCTCTGTTCTCACTTGTCTTTTCTCTCTATGTCTCTCCTCTATTTGATGGCCTCTTCCCTCAATGACTTTTTCTCTCCTCTTTCTAGGATGCCTTCATCATCCACAGGCATATTGAGCTGAAAGGAAATTATAGTACATCCAACTGAAAGGCATCATTCTTCAGAGAAGGAAACCCTATCTAGCAGAACCTCCATAACCTACCTGAAACTGGATTTGAACTCAAGTACTTACAGCTCCAAACTCCAGTGCCCTTCATTTCTCATCAGGCCCCAGGAGCCTCATCTTCCTAGAAGATATCTTCTGACCTGGAATTCACTCCTCAGAAGAATCCTCAGACCCTGGGGCATCTCTCTCTGAGTAGATGACTCCTCCCAGAACCTCCCTTTATGGAGGGCACCCATGCCACACAGCTCTACATTTCCTACCAGAATATACTCAGGACACCTTCATCCTGTCCATAGACTGGGTACCCTCCTCCTCTGAGTCACACTCACTGTTCAGCTTCCTTCACTATGCTGGCTTCCACCACTGGAAGGTGCCTCCTTATAGTACTCCCAAGGTACTGCACACTGCCTGGTACCTGTGACAAGCTCAACAAATGCTTATTGAAGAACTGGCTAACTCCATACACAATGGCCCTGGCCCATCTCCCTCCCAACCCATAGGACTGAAGTTGTCCCTCATTCTCTCCCCCTCACCTTTGGGCCTCTGCCTCTGTCTCTCACCTCCCTATACTCTTACCTCTTCTACACTCCCCGGCCAGTTCCCAAGAGGCCTTCTCTTGTTTAGTCAGATTGCCAAGATCAGAGCACTAAGGGGCCCTTCCCAGGTACCCCTTCTCTGTTTCTCTATTCTCTTTTATGGCCTATTCCTTCTAGCTTTTATGTTCTTCTCCTAGTCCAAGTCCACAAAGGCTTTCTGGGTTATCTCTGGAATCTATAAGATCACAGAGCTTTGGTATCACTACACACCTTCAGGTCCAGCTCCACGATTCTTCTAAACAGTAAACTGAGGCTGAGAGTAGTTAAGTGCCTTCTCCAAAGTAACAAGGTTTGTCAGCAGCTGATGTGGGATTTAAACTCAAATAGTCGACTGCGAGTACAATGCTCTATCCACTATGAGTCCTAGCTGGCCCACCCTATACCTGAGAGGTGACCTTCATCACCTGTGTTCTCCTCCCTCGAGTGTTGCTTTCCTTTTCCATCTCTCCATGGCCTGTGGTCTCCTTGCTTTATTGCTCACTGTCCTCCACAGTGGTCTCTTCCCTCACTCTGTTGCTCATTATTACATGGCTCTCTTCCTCTCTCCTTCTCTGTGTGTCTCTCTCTATCTCTTTTGCTGTCCTTATGCTTCATTCTCTGTTTCTGTCTCTTTGCCACTGTCTTCATCTCTATATTTGTCTGTCTCTGTCTATCTTTTTCTCCTCCTCCTCAAAACCATTTTTTCCCTGCTACAGTTCCCACACAATAACATGTGGCATTTTCTATTTCTCTTTATCATCTTTATGATCACAAATTTACAGCTAGAAAGCACCTTAACAACCACTGAGTCTAATTCCATTAAAAGAGTTCAGAACATAGTCTGGAACAGAACATGTGAATTGTCAGGGGAACAAAGTTTGTTAGTGTGTTTCATAATTCAAATTCAAAAAGGCTTCACTACAAATACAGACTTCAATCCACTAGGTCATCTAGATTTCTTCCCTCACTGTGCCCAAGTATCCCATAGCTTTGTTAGACACAATCAAGACCAGCCACATAGATTTACTGATGACTGAACTGAGGCTGGCAGTGGTTAAAGGATTTCTCCAGAAGAACAGAACTTGTCAGGAGTTGAGGTGGGATTTAAAGCCAAACAGTCAACTCTGGCTCAGATTGAATCCAGCTCAGACTCTGTCTAGCTGGGATTCTATCTGGTCCACTTGTGAATACAAGCATCACCAATGATTAGGCTCCTTAAGAGGCAACCCAGTTTGGCGAATCTTTAATAAACTTTGTTTTCTTTGACTTTAAGAAGGCTTGAGTCGAATTCATTCCAGCACGACTTGGACTGTCTGTATTTTGGGGTCCACCATCACCCTCAACCTCATCATTTATGGTTCCCTGACCGGGAAAAGCTGCTAATCTCAAGTTCTTCTGCTAAAACTGGAAGAGTGCAAGCCATCAACTTCCAGATGACAGCCCAGGCTATATAACAACCTCCGTCTGAATCCAAGGTCTCCACTCCAGCCAACTGGACCTGGCACCACCCAGGTTCTAAACCCTTGAACAGGACCCATCAAGGCAGGGACAACTCTACACCCCTTGCCAGCAGGAAGAAGTTTCAGAAGCTGAGACCTTCATCCTTTACCCCAAAAGAATTTGGGTCCAATCTGTTTGAGGGGGGGAATGATGGGGTTCAGACTCTGGGAGTCTCCTTGAGCTCCCCTTGAATCTTCCCACTTAATCTGGCCTTTCTTACTCAAATCTAATCTTCCCATTTGTTCTGGCAGTCTCAGGAAGCCCAAGGGCTTTTCATTATCATTCTACTCAGGTTTCTGTTGCACCCCCCACCCCATTCCCCAGGCTGCCGACCACTCCCATCAAGATCTGTATCCATTCCCATACTGCCCCATCAAGATCTCTTGCCCCACCTGCTTCCCCACCTAGGCGCCCCATTGTCTGATATCTCCTGATAGCCTCCAGCTGTTTCCAGCCTTTGACCCTCCTTGGACTTCTCCTCAAGACCCTTTCTAAACCCCTCCTCCCATCACCCTGGACTACCAGACCCCCCCCCCCCCCAGATCCCTCCTATACTCTTTTCTGTATTTAAGTTCCACCTTGCCTCCATGAAGGTGCTCAGATTGAATCCAGCTCAGACTCTGTCTAGCTGGGATTCTATCTGGCCCACTTGTGAATACAAGCATCACAAATGCTTAGGCTCCTTAAGAGGCAACCCAGTTTGGCGAATCTTTAATAAACTTTGTTTTCTTTGACTTTAAAAACAGTCAATTCCAATAATACTGCTCTAACCACTACGAAACTGAGCTGGCTTGTACTCCAATTGCTAAGTGCCTTATCCTCCCTCAACTGTGATCTCCTGCCTCTTTTGCTCACCAAACCCCGCAATGGTCTCTCCTCTCCTTCCCTCACCTAGTATCAAGGCATTCTCTTGCTATGTTTCTGTGTTTTTCTTTGTTTCTGTGTCTCTTATCTCTCTTACTGTTGCTGTCTCTGTCTCTCTCAGTCTCTTTCTATGTGTGTGTGTGTGTGTGTCTGATTCTCTCCCTCTTTCTGTACCTCCTCAAAAGCCTTTTTTCCTTGAACTCATTTGTACCCAATAAAAAATAATCTTTCCTTTCCCTCTTTTTCTCTCTCTCTTTTTCTGTCTAGCCCCCTCTCTTTTTCACTCTCCCTCTCTCCTTTCTCCTTAAAAGTTTTTTTTCCTTACTCCAATTCACACTTAATAATCAGGTCTCTTTTCTCTAGCATGACTATTAGCAGATATTTAGAGTTGGAAGGACACCCTAGGGGCTGTTGAGTCCAAGCACAATGTACTGTAACAAAAGACACTAAGGCTTACACACTAAGTGAATTGCCCAGAGTCAAATATTTACTCAGAATGGTTACTGGAACATGTAGTCAGGTCATTCTGACCTCCAAGAAGAGTTCCCTAGGAGGTCTGGTTGATTCTTCTCCTATGCACACTTCTACTTCCTGTGAACATTGTCCTCCCTCCCCTTCTCATCCTCAATGCCTGTTTCTCCCTAACTTTATTTCTCCCTATTAGAACTTAATCCCAAATGTCCATCCTTTTCTCTCTCTGGCACCCAGAGGATCAGAGAACTGGAGTGTTCTTAGACACCATTCAACCAAGCCCCATAAATTTAATGAGAAGATACCTGAGGTTGACAGAGGTTAAGTGACTTTTCTAGAGAAGCAGAGCTTATCAACAGTTCAAGTAGGATTCTATGAAGGGTGCTCAAACCACGATGACACCCACATGGCTTCTTCTACCCTTGCCAGTTGTCTCCTTGCTGTTCATCTCTCCCTCACCTGGGCTCTCCTTTCTCTGTTGCTCATTTTCCTCCAAAAGGGTCTCTTCCCTCACTCATCATCGTGGAGTTTCTCTCTCTCTCTCTCTCTCTCTCACTCTCTCTCTCTCTCTCTCTCTCTCTCTCTCTCTCTCTCTCTCTCTCTCTCTGCCTCTCTCCCCTTCTTGCTATATCTATGCCTGGGTATCCCTTGATATCTCACTGCCACTCTCTATCTTTATCTCTTTCATCTCTACATCTCTGGCTCCTACCTCTCTCCTTCTCCTTGTCTCTGTCTCCTCCTCAAAAGCCTTTTCTCCTTACTCTAATTCCTTATCATAAATGGCCTTTCTTTTTTCCCCTACTGTGACTGTGAGCATACCTTTAGAACTGAAAGGAATCAGCAGGACCACTGGGTCCAACTCCATTATGGTAAAACAACAGATAGAGGCCTAGAGCCTCTGACTGAATTCATTCTGCCATAAAACAACAGTCCACTAGGACACTTCGCTGTTTTAGTCTACATATTCCCCCACTGCTCCACTTCTATTTCTTGTGAACACTTCCTTCTGTCTCCTTCTCATCCTCATTGCCTGATTCCCTCTAACTCTACTACTCTCTATTCGAACTTAAGTCCAAGGGCCCATGTTTTTCTCTCTCTGGGATCTAGAATATCATGGAGCCAGAAGGTCATCAGAAACCATCAAATCCAGCAAAATAAATTTAACAGGCAGAAACCTGAGGCTGACAGTGGTTTATTTACTCCTCTGGAGTAACAGAGCTTGTTGGCAGCTACGGGGGGATATAAATTCAATGACTGAATTCCAAGTAGAGTGCTCTGACCACTGGCACACCTACACAAATACTTCCCAGGAGTCTCTTCCCTCACTCCTTTGCTCAGTGTCTTGTGGTTCTGTGTGTCTCTCTGTGTCTGTTTCTTTTGCTCTATGTCTGTGATTTTCTCTATCTTGCTGCCACTCTCTAATTTCTCTCTCTTTCTCCCTCTCATTTTGTCTACTTTTCTCTGTCTCTCTCCTTCTTTGCCTCTCTGACATCATATCTCCCAGTCTTCTCTTTTCCTCTTCTTAACTATCTCCACTTTTTTTCCCTTCTTCTAATTCCACCTCAATGATAATGATTTTTCTCTTTTGCTTTTTATCATGGACAGGATTATAGCTTTAGAGTTGGAACGAAGCCTTGGGGGCCAGTGAATCCAACTCAGTTATAATATAAGAGAGGACAGAGACTGAGACTCTAAGTAAATTACCCAGGGTCAAACACTTACTAAGGACATCAACTCCTCTGACATCCTTTTTTGAACTCCAATAATTCAGATCTCCAAGATGTGTCCTTGAGGATATCTAGCTATTTTACTCTACACATCCTCCTCAATCCATACACATCCATTTCTGGTGGACAACTGCCTCTGTCTCCCTCTCACCATTAATGACTGATTCTCCCTATCTCTATCTCTCTCTATTTCAACACTAACCCCATGTGGACATCGTTTTCTGTCTCTGACTACCAGAAGATCATAGAGCGGGAGGGTCATTAGATACCATCAAGTCCAGGCCTATAAGTTCAGATGAAAACAGGCTGACAGTAGTTAAAGGACATCTCCAGAGTAAGACAGCTTATCAGTACTTGATATGGAATTAAAACTCAAATAGTCAACTCCAAGAATACTGCTCTAAACACTATGAAATTTGGCTGGTTTGCAAAACAATTCCCAAGAGTCCTATTCTTTACAGCTATTCCTACCTTTGCTCAAATGCTCGGTTTCTTCCAATGTGACCTCTTCTCTCATTCCTTTGCTCTTTATCAAAGGGTTCTCTTCCACTTTTTTCTGTTTCACTATGTCTTTCTGCCTGTGTAATGTGCACCTTGTTATCTAGTTCTCTCGCTCTCTCGTTCTATCAATCACTCTCTCTCTCCCCTTTTACCCTCACTCCCTCCCTTTCTTCCTCCATCCCATCTTTCACTCTCTACCTCCCTAACTTTCCTTTCCTTTCATCCTCCCCCTTTATGTCCGCAAAACTTTATTCCTTATTTTAATTCTTACCCAATAACAGATTTTTTATTTTTCCTTCTCTAGCCAATATAACCATATTTTTAGAGCTGGGAGGAACCTTATGGGCCAGTGAGTCCAACTTGGCACATTATCTCAAAAGAAAGAGAATTGAAAACAATCTAAGTGAATTGTCGAGGGGCAAATGTTTATTGAGAAAATTAATTAGGATCTGAACTCAGCTCATCCTGACTTCCTAGAATAGTCCAATCAGGAAGCACACTATCCACAGGACTCTCCTCTTATCTCTCTCTGCTGCTCAGAAGCTTTTTGCCTTACTTTCACTCCGACCCAAAAATGACTATTCTTTTCACTTTCTGTCACTGATATTATCAGACTTTTCAAGCTGGAATCAAGCATAAGGGCTACTGAGAACAACTCCATCATTTTAAAGAAAAAGAAAGCAGCTAAGATAATTTCAGTGACTGTCCCAGCATCACACAGCTAGTAAGCATGTGGTGAAACAGAATTCAGACCCAGGGCCTCATAACTGTATGGGTCAGTGCTCTATCTTCTAGGAGACCTGTGTGATGTCGCACATTTCCCCCAAACTCCACGGCTACTGGACTGTTCCCATTATCTCTTCCTCACTGCTAGCTTCCCTCTAACTCTATATCTCTCACACAACCTCCCAGGGGGCTTTCTTTTTTCTCTTTCCTTCATCCACTGGGTCAAACATCTAGAGGGACCTTAGAGGCCAACACATCCAGCTCCATCTTTTTACAAAAGAGGAAACTAAGATGGAGTGAAGTCAATTGATTCACCCAGGGTAATAATATATCTCGTCAGTGTGTGAGTCAGAATGAGAACTCAAAAGAGTCTGGACCCCAAGGACAGTGGACCATACCCTGTGAAAGTGGTGTAGGGAGAGTATTGTGGCCATGGCAAAAAGTCAGGGACAATACTCATAAGTGGGAGATAGCATCATATTCAAGGCACGGGAAGGAGGACAATGTCATTGCATCCCAGAGTAAGTGGTGGTGATAAAGCAGTATAAGGTATGCATGAAGAGCAAGTTGGGAAGACATCTGACCTCCACTGAGAATGTTTTATATTGGACACTAGAGGCAATAGGGAGCCACAGAAGTTTATTGAAAGCTGGGAGTGGGGGAATATGACTGGACCTGTGCTTTAGGAAAAGCATCTGTTGGCGCAAAGGAGGATGGCTTGGAGTGGGGAGACTGAGGCAGGCAGAGCTACTCTTGGCACAGACCAGGGGTGAGGGAACAAGGGCCTGTACCAGGGTGGTGGCAGTGGCAGAACAAAAAGGGGGCATAGACAAGAGATGTTAAGAAGGTGAAATTCTCTCTCCTCTTCTGTCTCAGACTAATCCAGACTGATGCCTGCAGTCCAGAAAACTGCCTCTCTCCATCCCTGATCACCTGCTGCATCTTCCCTCCTTCACTGCTACTTTCTTGATCTTCCACCTCTCTCCTTCCAAACCCTGTCTCACATCACATTCAGTAAGAATTTTCTTTTGTCCACTGTATCTCTTCTTGGCAAAGTGTATCTCTTCTATCTCCTCCTCAAAAGCTTTTTTCTTTCTTTTAATTCCCACCCAATGATAACTGGTCCATATTTTTTGCTCCCCATCATCAATAAAATCGAAGATTTAGAGCTTGAGATGAAGCCTCAGGACCACTGAGTCCTTCTCCATTATACCATAATAGAGCACAGAGGTTTAGACACGATATGAATTGCCCAGAGTAAAATTCTTAACGAAAATATGAAACGGGATTTGAACTCAGGTCATTTGAACTACTCAGAAGAATCTACTAGCAGACTTTGCTCTTTTATTCTATGTTTCTCCACAAAGTTACATTTCTTGTGGACACTTCTGTCCATCCTTCTCATCCTTGATGCCTGATTCCCTCTGACTCTATCTCTCTATTCCAAGATTAATCCCAAGGGGACATCCTTTCTCTCTCTCTGGCATGCAGAGGATCAGAGAGCTGGAGCGTCTTTAGACACCATCAAATCCAGCCCAATAAGCATATAATGAGGAGAAAATTAAGTCTGGAAGTGGTTAAGTGACTTCTCCAGAAGAAAAGAGCTTATCAGCATCTGTGGTAGGCTATAAACTCAAATAGTCAACACTAAGCATACTACTCAAACCATTTCATCTTCTTGCTCAACTGCTCACTGTCCTCAAAAATAGTCTTTCGTACATTCTTTTGCTCATTATCAAGGGGTTCTCTTTCTGCCACTGTCTCTCTTGTTGTCTCTGTCTCAGTTCTTTGTCTCTCTGCCTCTCTTACATTCTCTCTCTCTTTCTCTCTCTCTCTCCTCAAAAGTGTTTTCTCCCTACTCTAATTCCCACTCAATAATAACTGATACTTTCTTTTTCCCCTTTCATGACTATGATCATACATTTATAGCTGGAGTTGACCCTAGGGGCCATGGAATTCCATTCTATCATACTATAATAGAAGAGAGAATCTTAGACATTCTAACTGAATGGCACAGTGACAAATATTTATTCCAAATGTTACTTAAGATTTGAACTCAGGACACTGGGACCTCCAAGAACAGTCCTCTAGGAGAACTAACTGTTTTGGTCTCCATAGTCCCCTCACTGCAGACACATCTATTTCCTGTGGACACTTCCTTCTGTCTCCTCATCCCCAGTGCCTGGTTCCCTCTAACATTTTTTGCCTCTACTCCAAGCTTATAGCAAGCGGCCACACTTTTCCCTCTCTGGCACCCAGAGGGCCAAAGCTGGAGTGTCTTTAGACATCATCAAATCCAGTCCCATAAATTTACTAAGGAGAAAAATTGAGCTGACAGAGGTCATATGACTTCTGCAGAGTAACCAAGTTTGTCAGAAGCTATGGGGGGATTTAATCTCAATGACTGAATTCCGGGTAGAATGTTCTAGCCACTATAACACCTCCATGCCTTGTTCTACACTAGCTGGGAGTGTGTGCAGCTCTCCATCACCTGGGGTCTCTTTTCTCTGTTCCTCGTTGTCCTCCATAATGGTCTCTTCCCTCACTCCCTAGCTCATTATCATGTGGTATTCTCTCTATCTGTCTCTCTCTGTCTCTCTATCTCTGCGTCTCTGTCTCTCTGCCTCTGTCTGTCTCTCTCTTTCTCTGTGTGTCTGTGTGTCTGTGTGTCTGTGTCTATTTCTCCTTCTGTATCTATCTCTGGGTTTCTTATATTATCTCACTGCCACTCTGTTTTTATCTTTATCTCTCTCGCTATCTCAGTCTCCAGCTCTCTTCATCTGTCTCTGTCTCCTTCTCTGTCTTTTCCTCTTTTGGTCCTTGTTCTGAATCCCAGTTAATATTAACAGATCTTTCTCTTTTATCCCCATAATCAATATAATCATAGATTTAGAGAGGGAAAGAACCCTAAGGGCCATTTTGTCCAACTCCATTATACTATAACAGAAGACAGAAGCCTAGATACTCTACCTGAATTGACTAGGGTTAAACATGTATTTAAAATGGGAAGTAGGATTTGAAGTGAGGTCACTCACTTCCAAGAAAAGTCCTCTAGCTGACCTCAGTGTCTTCATGTACATATACCGCCCCCCCCCCCCACCACTGTTCCACTTCTATTTCCTGTGGATGCTTCCTTCTTTGTCCTTCTCATCCTCAATGCCTGATTCCCTCTAACTCTATGTCTCTCTATTTTAAGCCTAATCCCAAGTGGACATCTTTTTTCTCTCTGACACCCATAAATTCATTGAGCTCAAGTATCATTAGACATTCTCAAGTCCAGCCCCACGACTATAACAAACAGAAAACTGGGGCTGACAATGGTTAAGTGAATTCTCTCAAGTAACAAAGCTTGGGAGCTGCCAATGTGGAATTTAAACTTGAAGAGCCAATTCCAAGTATGGTGCTCTATTAACCAGGACACATACAAGGTGTCTCTGCCTCGTTCAGCTCTCCATCCCCTGGGGTCTCTTTTCTCTATTTCTCATTGTTCTCCAAAAAGATCTCTCCCCTCACTCCCTTTCTCATTATCATGTGGTTCTCTGTCTCTCTCTCTCCGCCTCTCTCACTCTCTCTTTGTCTCCTTCCATCTCCTTCTCTCTGTCTCCCCCTGAAAAGCTTTTTCTCCTTACTCTAATTTCCACCCAATAACAACTGGTCTTTTCTTATTCCCCTTTCATGACCAAGTTCATACATTTAAAGCTAGAATTAACTGTAGGGGCCATTGAGTCCAATTCTATTATACTATAATAGAAGCAAGTAGCTTAGTCACCCTAATGGAATTTTCCAGTGACAAATATTCAGAATGCTAACTAGGATTTGAACTCAGGACATTGGAACCTCCAAGAACAGCCCTCTGGGAAAATCAGCTGTTTTGGTCTCCACAGTCCTCTCACTGCAGACACTTCTATTTCCTATGGACGCTTCCTTCTGTCTCCTCATCTTCAATGACTCGTTCCCTCTAATACTTTCTGGTTCTACTCCAACTTAATAGCAAGTACTCTCTCTTTCTGGCCTCCACAGGGTCACAGCTGGAACGTCATTAGACAACATCAAATCAAATATGCAATGAGGAGAAATCCGAGGCTGACTGTGGTTAAGTGACTTCTCCAGAGGAACACAGCTTGTCAACAGCTGAGGTGAGACAAAGTCAACAAGTCACCTCTAAGAAGAGTGTTCTAACCACCAGGACACCAAGCTGGGTTGGTCTACACTTGCCAGGTGTCTCTTCCCTGTGCACTTCTCCCTCACCTGGGGGCTCCTTTCTCTGTTCAACATTTCCCTTCATAAAGTTATCTTCCTTCGCTTATTAACACGTGGTGCTCTTTCTCTCTATTTCTCTCTATGATTCTGTCTTTATCTATCTCTGGGTATCTCTTCATATCTCACTGATACTCTACATATTTATCTATTTATCTCTGTCTCTTGTCTCAGCCCTGATCTATTTCTCCTTCTTACTCTGGTTCTCTCAATCTCCTCAAAAGCTTTTTTAATCTTTTAATTCCCACCCATAAATAAGGGGGGGTTTCTTTTCCCACAATCATAACTATGATCACAGATTTAGAGCTGAAAGGAACTTTAGGGGCCATTGAGTGCAACTGGATTACAATACCAGAGGACAGAGGCTGGCCCTCTAACTGAATTACCCAGAGTCAAACACTAAGGATGTTTACTAGGATGTTTTACTCTGGTCCTTCAGACTCCCAAGGAAGCTCCTCCAAGATATCTAGCTGTTTTACTCTATATATTCCCCTCAATCCCCACATGTCCATTTCCTGTGGACACTTGCTTCTGTCTCCCTCTCATCCTCAATGAGTGATTCCCCCCAACTCTGTCTCTCTATTCCAAGACTATTCTTAAATGAACATCCTTTTCTCTCTCGGGCAACCTAAGGATCATGGAGCTGGATGGTCATTACATATCATCAGCCCCATGAATTAAATGAAATGAAAACTGAGGCTGACGGCAGTTAAGAGATTTCTACAGTGTAAGAAAGCTTGTCAGTCCCCAACGTGGAATTGAAATTCAGTCAATTCCACGTATACTGTTCTAACCATTGGGACAGCCTGCTGATCTGCCCCACATTTCCCAGGGGTCCTATCCCCTTTCAGCTTCTCATTTCCTTCCTTAATATATCACTGTGCTCCAAAATGGTCTCTTCCCGCATTTCTTTGGTCCTTCTGAAGGCGTTCATTTTCTTTTCCTTTCTGTTTCACTCTGTCTCTCTGTCACTTGGCCACTATCTCTGTATTTGGTTATCTGGTTCTGTCTCTATACTTCTTTCTGATATTCTCTCTCTCTCATTCTCGTTCCTCTCTCTCCCTTTTCACCTTCTGTCCCTTATCAAAAGGGTTTTTTTTTTTTTGCTTACTCTCCTTCCCATCCCATGAAAAGCAATCTTTTCTTTGTCTATCACTAATATGATCACAGATTTAGAGCTGGGAGGAACGTTATGAGCCAGAGAGTCCAACTTGCTGTATCATCTCAAAATAAATAGAATTTAAAACAATCTAAGTGAATTGCCTAGGATCAAATATTTATTGAGAAAATGAATTAGGATTTGAACTGAGTTCATCCTGACTTCTTACAAGAGTCCAATCAGGAAGCTCACTGACCACAGGACTCTTCTCTTACTTCTCTCTGTGCTGCTCTGAAGTTTTTTCCCTTATTTTCACTCTGACCCCAAAATAACTACTCTTTTCATTTTCTCTCTGTCACTGATATTATCAGACATTTCAAGCTGGAATCAAGCATAAGGGCTATTGAGTCCAACTCCATCATTTTAAAGAAGAAAGCACTTTAGAAAATTTCAGTGACTGTCCCAGCATCACATAGCTAGTAAGCAGGTTGTGAAGCAGACTTTGAAAACATGGGGCTCATGACTGTCTAGGACAATGCTTTATCCTCTAGGAAATCTATCTGTGTGATATCCCCGAAACCTCACGGATACTGGACTGTTCCCATTATCTCTTCCTCACTGCTAGCTTCCCTCTAACTCTATATCTCTCACACAACCTCCCAGGGGGCTTTCTTTTTTCTCTTTCCTTCATCCACTGGGTCAAACATCTAGAGGGACCTTAGAGGCCAACACATCCAGCTCCATCTTTTTACAAAAGAGGAAACTAAGATGGAGTGAAGTCAATTGATTTACCCAGGGTAATAATATATCTCGTCAGTGTGTGAGTCAGAATGAGAACTCAAAAGAGTCTGGACCCCAAGGACAGTGGACCATACCCTGTGAAAGTGGTGTAGGGAGAGTATTGTGGCCATGGCAAAAAGTCAGGGACAATACTCATAAGTGGGAGATAGCATCATATTCAAGGCACGGGAAGGAGGACAATGTCATTGCATCCCAGAGTAAGTGGTGGTGATAAAGCAGTATAAGGTATGCATGAAGAGCAAGTTGGGAAGACATCTGACCTCCACTGAGAATGTTTTATATTGGACACTAGAGGCAATAGGGAGCCACAGAAGTTTATTGAAAGCTGGGAGTGGGGGAATATGACTGGACCTGTGCTTTAGGAAAAGCATCTGTTGGCGCAAAGGAGGATGGCTTGGAGTGGGGAGACTGAGGCAGGCAGAGCTACTCTTGGCACAGACCAGGGGTGAGGGAACAAGGGCCTGTACCAGGGTGGTGGCAGTGGCAGAACAAAAAGGGGGCATAGACAAGAGATGTTAAGAAGGTGAAATTCTCTCTCCTCTTCTGTCTCAGACTAATCCAGACTGATGCCTGCAGTCCAGAAAACTGCCTCTCTCCATCCCTGATCACCTGCTGCATCTTCCCTCCTTCACTGCTACTTTCTTGATCTTCCACCTCTCTCCTTCCAAACCCTGTCTCACATCACATTCAGTAAGAATTTTCTTTTGTCCACTGTATCTCTTCTTGGCAAAGTGTATCTCTTCTATCTCCTCCTCAAAAGCTTTTTTCTTTCTTTTAATTCCCACCCAATGATAACTGGTCCATATTTTTTGCTCCCCATCATCAATAAAATCGAAGATTTAGAGCTTGAGATGAAGCCTCAGGACCACTGAGTCCTTCTCCATTATACCATAATAGAGCACAGAGGTTTAGACACGATATGAATTGCCCAGAGTAAAATTCTTAACGAAAATATGAAACGGGATTTGAACTCAGGTCATTTGAACTACTCAGAAGAATCTACTAGCAGACTTTGCTCTTTTATTCTATGTTTCTCCACAAAGTTACATTTCTTGTGGACACTTCTGTCCATCCTTCTCATCCTTGATGCCTGATTCCCTCTGACTCTATCTCTCTATTCCAAGATTAATCCCAAGGGGACATCCTTTCTCTCTCTCTGGCATGCAGAGGATCAGAGAGCTGGAGCGTCTTTAGACACCATCAAATCCAGCCCAATAAGCATATAATGAGGAGAAAATTAAGTCTGGAAGTGGTTAAGTGACTTCTCCAGAAGAAAAGAGCTTATCAGCATCTGTGGTAGGCTATAAACTCAAATAGTCAACACTAAGCATACTACTCAAACCATTTCATCTTCTTGCTCAACTGCTCACTGTCCTCAAAAATAGTCTTTCGTACATTCTTTTGCTCATTATCAAGGGGTTCTCTTTCTGCCACTGTCTCTCTTGTTGTCTCTGTCTCAGTTCTTTGTCTCTCTGCCTCTCTTACATTCTCTCTCTCTTTCTCTCTCTCTCTCCTCAAAAGTGTTTTCTCCCTACTCTAATTCCCACTCAATAATAACTGATACTTTCTTTTTCCCCTTTCATGACTATGATCATACATTTATAGCTGGAGTTGACCCTAGGGGCCATGGAATTCCATTCTATCATACTATAATAGAAGAGAGAATCTTAGACATTCTAACTGAATGGCACAGTGACAAATATTTATTCCAAATGTTACTTAAGATTTGAACTCAGGACACTGGGACCTCCAAGAACAGTCCTCTAGGAGAACTAACTGTTTTGGTCTCCATAGTCCCCTCACTGCAGACACATCTATTTCCTGTGGACACTTCCTTCTGTCTCCTCATCCCCAGTGCCTGGTTCCCTCTAACATTTTTTGCCTCTACTCCAAGCTTATAGCAAGCGGCCACACTTTTCCCTCTCTGGCACCCAGAGGGCCAAAGCTGGAGTGTCTTTAGACATCATCAAATCCAGTCCCATAAATTTACTAAGGAGAAAAATTGAGCTGACAGAGGTCATATGACTTCTGCAGAGTAACCAAGTTTGTCAGAAGCTATGGGGGGATTTAATCTCAATGACTGAATTCCGGGTAGAATGTTCTAGCCACTATAACACCTCCATGCCTTGTTCTACACTAGCTGGGAGTGTGTGCAGCTCTCCATCACCTGGGGTCTCTTTTCTCTGTTCCTCGTTGTCCTCCATAATGGTCTCTTCCCTCACTCCCTAGCTCATTATCATGTGGTATTCTCTCTATCTGTCTCTCTCTGTCTCTCTATCTCTGCGTCTCTGTCTCTCTGCCTCTGTCTGTCTCTCTCTTTCTCTGTGTGTCTGTGTGTCTGTGTGTCTGTGTCTATTTCTCCTTCTGTATCTATCTCTGGGTTTCTTATATTATCTCACTGCCACTCTGTTTTTATCTTTATCTCTCTCGCTATCTCAGTCTCCAGCTCTCTTCATCTGTCTCTGTCTCCTTCTCTGTCTTTTCCTCTTTTGGTCCTTGTTCTGAATCCCAGTTAATATTAACAGATCTTTCTCTTTTATCCCCATAATCAATATAATCATAGATTTAGAGAGGGAAAGAACCCTAAGGGCCATTTTGTCCAACTCCATTATACTATAACAGAAGACAGAAGCCTAGATACTCTACCTGAATTGACTAGGGTTAAACATGTATTTAAAATGGGAAGTAGGATTTGAAGTGAGGTCACTCACTTCCAAGAAAAGTCCTCTAGCTGACCTCAGTGTCTTCATGTACATATACCGCCCCCCCCCCCCACCACTGTTCCACTTCTATTTCCTGTGGATGCTTCCTTCTTTGTCCTTCTCATCCTCAATGCCTGATTCCCTCTAACTCTATGTCTCTCTATTTTAAGCCTAATCCCAAGTGGACATCTTTTTTCTCTCTGACACCCATAAATTCATTGAGCTCAAGTATCATTAGACATTCTCAAGTCCAGCCCCACGACTATAACAAACAGAAAACTGGGGCTGACAATGGTTAAGTGAATTCTCTCAAGTAACAAAGCTTGGGAGCTGCCAATGTGGAATTTAAACTTGAAGAGCCAATTCCAAGTATGGTGCTCTATTAACCAGGACACATACAAGGTGTCTCTGCCTCGTTCAGCTCTCCATCCCCTGGGGTCTCTTTTCTCTATTTCTCATTGTTCTCCAAAAAGATCTCTCCCCTCACTCCCTTTCTCATTATCATGTGGTTCTCTGTCTCTCTCTCTCCGCCTCTCTCACTCTCTCTTTGTCTCCTTCCATCTCCTTCTCTCTGTCTCCCCCTGAAAAGCTTTTTCTCCTTACTCTAATTTCCACCCAATAACAACTGGTCTTTTCTTATTCCCCTTTCATGACCAAGTTCATACATTTAAAGCTAGAATTAACTGTAGGGGCCATTGAGTCCAATTCTATTATACTATAATAGAAGCAAGTAGCTTAGTCACCCTAATGGAATTTTCCAGTGACAAATATTCAGAATGCTAACTAGGATTTGAACTCAGGACATTGGAACCTCCAAGAACAGCCCTCTGGGAAAATCAGCTGTTTTGGTCTCCACAGTCCTCTCACTGCAGACACTTCTATTTCCTATGGACGCTTCCTTCTGTCTCCTCATCTTCAATGACTCGTTCCCTCTAATACTTTCTGGTTCTACTCCAACTTAATAGCAAGTACTCTCTCTTTCTGGCCTCCACAGGGTCACAGCTGGAACGTCATTAGACAACATCAAATCAAATATGCAATGAGGAGAAATCCGAGGCTGACTGTGGTTAAGTGACTTCTCCAGAGGAACACAGCTTGTCAACAGCTGAGGTGAGACAAAGTCAACAAGTCACCTCTAAGAAGAGTGTTCTAACCACCAGGACACCAAGCTGGGTTGGTCTACACTTGCCAGGTGTCTCTTCCCTGTGCACTTCTCCCTCACCTGGGGGCTCCTTTCTCTGTTCAACATTTCCCTTCATAAAGTTATCTTCCTTCGCTTATTAACACGTGGTGCTCTTTCTCTCTATTTCTCTCTATGATTCTGTCTTTATCTATCTCTGGGTATCTCTTCATATCTCACTGATACTCTACATATTTATCTATTTATCTCTGTCTCTTGTCTCAGCCCTGATCTATTTCTCCTTCTTACTCTGGTTCTCTCAATCTCCTCAAAAGCTTTTTTAATCTTTTAATTCCCACCCATAAATAAGGGGGGGTTTCTTTTCCCACAATCATAACTATGATCACAGATTTAGAGCTGAAAGGAACTTTAGGGGCCATTGAGTGCAACTGGATTACAATACCAGAGGACAGAGGCTGGCCCTCTAACTGAATTACCCAGAGTCAAACACTAAGGATGTTTACTAGGATGTTTTACTCTGGTCCTTCAGACTCCCAAGGAAGCTCCTCCAAGATATCTAGCTGTTTTACTCTATATATTCCCCTCAATCCCCACATGTCCATTTCCTGTGGACACTTGCTTCTGTCTCCCTCTCATCCTCAATGAGTGATTCCCCCCAACTCTGTCTCTCTATTCCAAGACTATTCTTAAATGAACATCCTTTTCTCTCTCGGGCAACCTAAGGATCATGGAGCTGGATGGTCATTACATATCATCAGCCCCATGAATTAAATGAAATGAAAACTGAGGCTGACAGCAGTTAAGAGATTTCTACAGTGTAAGAAAGCTTGTCAGTCCCCAACGTGGAATTGAAATTCAGTCAATTCCACGTATACTGTTCTAACCATTGGGACAGCCTGCTGATCTGCTCCACATTTCCCAGGGGTCCTATCCCCTTTCAGCTTCTCATTTCCTTCCTTAATATATCACTGTGCTCCAAAATGGTCTCTTCCCGCATTTCTTTGGTCCTTCTGAAGGCGTTCATTTTCTTTTCCTTTCTGTTTCACTCTGTCTCTCTGTCACTTGGCCACTATCTCTGTATTTGGTTATCTGGTTCTGTCTCTATACTTCTTTCTGATATTCTCTCTCTCTCATTCTCGTTCCTCTCTCTCCCTTTTCACCTTCTGTCCCTTATCAAAAGGGTTTTTTTTTTGCTTACTCTCCTTCCCATCCCATGAAAAGCAATCTTTTCTTTGTCTATCACTAATATGATCACAGATTTAGAGCTGGGAGGAACGTTATGAGCCAGAGAGTCCAACTTGCTGTATCATCTCAAAATAAATAGAATTTAAAACAATCTAAGTGAATTGCCCAGGATCAAATATTTATTGAGAAAATGAATTAGGATTTGAACTGAGTTCATCCTGACTTCTTACAAGAGTCCAATCAGGAAGCTCACTGACCACAGGACTCTTCTCTTACTTCTCTCTGTGCTGCTCTGAAGTTTTTTCCCTTATTTTCACTCTGACCCCAAAATAACTACTCTTTTCATTTTCTCTCTGTCACTGATATTATCAGACATTTCAAGCTGGAATCAAGCATAAGGGCTATTGAGTCCAACTCTATCATTTTAAAGAAGAAAGCACTTTAGAAAATTTCAGTGACTGTCCCAGCATCACATAGCTAGTAAGCAGGGTGTGAAGCAGACTTTGAAAACATGGGGCTCATGACTGTCTAGGACAATGCTTTATCCTCTAGGAAATCTATCTGTGTGATATCCCCGAAACCTCACGGCTACTGGACTGTTCCCATTATCTCTTCCTCACTGCTAGCTTCCCTCTAACTCTATATCTCTCACACAACCTCCCAGGGGGCTTTCTTTTTTCTCTTTCCTTCATCCACTGGGTCAAACATCTAGAGGGACCTTAGAGGCCAACACATCCAGCTCCATCTTTTTACAAAAGAGGAAACTAAGATGGAGTGAAGTCAATTGATTTACCCAGGGTAATAATATATCTCGTCAGTGTGTGAGTCAGAATGAGAACTCAAGAGTCTGTACCCCAAGGACAGTGGACCACACCCTGTGAAAGTGGTGTAGGGAGAGTATTGTGGCCATGGCAAAAAGTCAGTGACAATACTCATAAGTGGGAGATAGCATCATATTCAAGGCACGGGAAGGAGGACAATGTCACTGCATGCCAGAGTAAGTGGTGGTGATAAAGCAGTATAAGGTATGCAGGAAGGGCAAGTTGGGAAGACATCTGACCTCCATTGAGAATGTTTTATATTGGACACTAGAGGCAATAGGGAGCCACAGAAGTTTATTGAAAGCTGGGAGTGGGGGAATATGACTGGACCTGTGCTTTAGGAAAAGCATCTGTTGGCGCAAAGGAGGATGGCTTGGAGTGGGGAGACTGAGGCAGGCAGAGCTACTCTTGGCACAGACCAGGGGTGAGGGAACAAGGGCCTGTACCAAGGTGGTGGCAGTGGCAGAACAAAAAGGGGGCATAGACAAGAGATGTTAAGAAGGTGAAATTCTCTCTCCTCTTCTGTCTCAGACTAATCCAGACTGATGCCTGCAGACCAGAAAGCTGCCCTTCTCTGCACCCCTGATCACCTGCTGCATCTTCCCTCCTTCACTGCTACTTTCTTGATCTTCCACCTCTCTCCTTTCAAATCCTGTCTCGCATCATATTCAGGACGAATTTTCTTTCATCCACTGTATCTCTTCTTGGCAAAGTGAGCACGTTTTCATACACATCTCAATCTCCTTGCAAAACTTTATTCTTTCCAGAACTGAAACTTCAAAGTACACAAAGAATTTCTCTTTTCACCAACAAAAGTCTTCCAGTTTGGTTCCTGACTTAAAGACCTTACAAAAGCATAGTCCATCTTAAATCCCTTTAGGTGACTGCCTCTTATCAGCAATTAGATTCCACTAAATCATTTGCAGAAGACTGCAAGGGTCACGTAAACTACTCCCCTAAAGTAAAATTGCTTATTCCCTTATTCCACTTTGCTTTCTGATCAAACAAGCCTCTTTCTTTCCAAGCTGGAATATGCCAGGGTTTTCTTAAACTTCAGATAATGCTACAAAACTTCAAGGCACACAAAGGACTGCCTTGTTTATTTCCTCCACATGTGGAATCAATGGAGACAAGCTTGTAGACTAGCTTCAGTTCTGTTAAGGGCTGAATTTTACCCACTCAGTGAAGTCAGCTTTCCTACATTAAAGCAATAAATCCTTCAGTCTCCAGGGAAGGGAGAGAATGCTACAGGGATGAGGGTGACTTTTGTATGCAAATTCCACCGTCTCCATTTTTGGCAGTTGTAAGGATCCGTACCTCCAAAACACAATAAGATACTGCAATGTATGTATGTATGTGTGTACATATATATATATATATACATATACATGCATATATGTATGCATATATGTGTATATATATATGAGGTTATTCACAATGCAGTGTCATAAAAATTTGGAAATACACATTGAACAGATTTCATTTAACTTACAAATTTGTTCACCAGTTAGGTTGCAATTCCATAAATTTCTGCAAATGGGAAAAGAATCTCATCTCTCCTCTCTCTCTCCAGCCTCCAACCTTGAATTCCAGAATTAGGAATACAGAGATAAGACAATGTACTTTGGAAGTCTGGAAGTTTTCCTTGGAAAGCTCTCCATCTTTTCACCCTTTGTCCTTTGGATGATCAGACACCAGGAAAAGGGTCAGCCTGATTCACAAGGACACAAAATGTAGACCATGCTGACAGCCTACACTCTACCTTAAAAAGAACAACCAAACACAAGCAAAGCACTGCTCACTCTCTCCTAACATCTCAGGACACAAGATCTTTAGCCATGGTTCCAAGCTCCCTTTTCAAGGGCTTAAGAGGAACTGGGAAAGGGTGATACTAAGGCAAGATATGAGCTAGAATTCTGGGGGCTTTGTTGGTTCCAATCTCCCCACAGGCTGAACTGGTGCTTCACTCCACAAGGGCTGTGCCCCTGGAGACTTTGCAGACAGCAGAACTCTCGATGTAATGCACAAAATGGCAGACGTCAGGATCCAGTGATGGTCAGGGACTCCCACTGGGAGGATGGCCATCCATAGGCCTTGTGCAAGATCTTCAGAGGGGTTTCCCCTCAAGACAGGTTAGGGCATATACATTCACTCCCACAATCACTGGCCATCTCCATTCATACACACTTGCAGCCCAACCAAATTTTTCTTCTGTTCATTGTTTGGGAGAAGGAAGGATTTTCCACAAGGTTCAGGAGCAGGAGGTTCCTTCTGAAGTCTTGGTCCCAGTTCTCACACTGACCAGATACATGATGTGTCCCTAAGGGTGAGGCACAAAGTTCCTGCATCCTTCCTTTCTACCTTCCCTAAGAGAAACCATGGGAAGCAGGTGCAGCCACCAAGATGGATAGTCTGAGGCTTGCTCAATGGTTTATAACGAAGACAATTCCTTAGTACAGAAATATCCTTCCTGTAAAGCCATAACAGACAAACAACTGAACCATCACCGTTTCTATGTGTTTCACTCTGGTCTCCCTTGGACCAAAGAAATTCAAAATTGGCCATGTAATGGGTAGAAGGATGACTCAGCACCATGGGAAGCTGTTAATGTAGGTAAAAATTTACCTTGTGCGCGCGCTCCAGCAGTCCCGGGCATCCCATCCCTCTACCAGATCAGAGTGAATCACATTAATGATCCTTCTAACCCTAAACTGTTAGATCATTCTCTCAGTCTCTTAGAAGAAGCACACCAGCTCAGCCTTTCTTCCAGAATCACTAAAGTTCAGTGGCAGGACAAAAGTCAGGAGAACACACAATGGCCCAGGACGCAGTGGATGACACTGGCATCTCTGACATCTGACCAGGCTCTCAGGTCTCCACAATACCTGCTTCAGCTGCCTTTGTGGTCATTGGAATAAATTGTTTCCATCTTGCCACTCTACCAGAGGAAGTCTTCATAAGTTTAGGGTAGATATCCTCCAACTCACTAACAGGTTTGAGGCCTGTCAGGTACCTGCTAAGGAAGGCTACTCTCCATGAACAGAAGCAACTGCAGCTTTCTAAGGAACAAATTTGAGTTTTATAACCTTTCAGACATTCAGAATACAAAGCCAGTAAACAGCAAGCTACAGGCATTTTACGGGAGAGGGAGGGAGAGAGAGTAAGGGCGATGAGTCAATGGAGAAAAGGGGGAATGTCTGGAAGAAAGACCAAAGGATTTATTATCTGTGGCCAAGGCTCCTCAATTTCACCATCTTCACGTCTCTCGCATATGCCACCTCTGACCTCTGACACTGCCATCACTTTGGGGCAGCTCCTCATCATCTCATACCTCCACTATTGGAAGAGCCTTCTTGTTGCTCTCCCTGCCTCCATCCTTACATTACTACACTACATCCTCCACTCAGATGTCCAAATGATCTTCCTAAAGCTCACATCCAACCACGGACCTCCACTACTCAATCACCTCTAGAGTCTCCAGGAGGAAGTAGAAAATCCCCTGGTTGGCATTCAAAGATCTTCCTGACCCACCACCTTTCCAGTCTTCTTTCACCTTACACTCCCCTAGTCACACACTCCGTGATTCAGTAACACTGGCCTCCTTCTTGGTCCCAGAACATCACACTCCATCTTCTGGCTCTGGCCATTGTCACTGCCTGTCCCCCAGGCCTGCAATGGTCTCCATTCTCATCAAGGCTTCCCTGGCTTCCTTCAAGCCCCAGCTGAAATTCTACCTCCTTCACAAAGTTTTTCCCAATCCCCCTTAATTCTAATGCCTTCCCCTTTTAAATGCATCATGTACCTATCTGGTTTGTACATAGTCGTTGGCCTGCAGTCTCTATTGGTAATTAGATGGGGAGCTCCTTGAGAGCAGAGGCTACCTTTTACCTTCTTTATATCTCCAGTGCTTAGCATGATGCCTGACACATAGGAGATGGTTAATGAATGTTTACTCACTGACTGAAAAAAGAATACATTCTCTACTCAAGAGCAGGAGTTAAGGGGAAGGGACCAAATTCTATTACAACTGAGAAAGAAGGCATTCTGGACAAACATGCATGGTCTCTCATCCAAGGACAGCAAGTGCTCGTTACAACACTGGATAAGACTGTCATCCTCTCCCTGCAGAGGTGAAGGCGTGGTTCTAATATGAGGCCACGAGGGGCTTGGGGGATTTCTCCATTTTAGGCCACAAAGATATGGCAAAATCATGGTGGTTCCTGTTCCAACACACACACATGACACTGGCTGCCCAGGCCTTGCTTTCCCTCTGGCCCTCATAGCACTGTAGAGCTGGAGGAAAAGGAGAGACCATCAATTCTATCCCCAGCATTTGAAAGAAGAGAAAACTGTGAGTGACTCATATGAGGTAAAACAACTTTGCACTTGCTGAGTTCAGATATAAACTCAAGATCTTTTCACTCCAACCACAAGAGTCTCTCCAAGGACCCTGAGCTGCCTCCCAGACACCTTCCAGGTCTAACTTCTAACTTCCCTTTCTAACTCTCTCTCCCTTGTGTAAATAGACACCTGCCTCTGTCCACCCTCTACAGTCACCCCATGCCCAGGACCAAGGGGGCTTTCCTTCCCTGGTCTCTCTTTCTCACTTTGGCTCTGGCTCTTTCTATCTCTCTGTCTCTCCATCTGTCACTATCATTCTCTTCCTAGAAACCTACCCTTCTGACTCAATATCTCCACATCCCCAGTTCTCCTTGCCCTTTCACTCAACCTTGCCCCTCTGCTCAGCAACCCCTTCCCTTTGTCTCTCTCTTCTCCTTAGCAGCTTTTTCTTTACTCTCATTCACATTCAATAATTCTCTCATAATCTCTCTCAGTCTCTCTCTCTCCCACTCCCTCCTTCCCTTCCCCCATTCATCCTCCCTCTCCTCTCTATTACCTCCTCAAAACCTTTTACTCCTTACTATAATTCCCATCCATAAACAAGTGGTCTTTTCTTTTTCCCCTGTTAGGACTATGATTACAGTCTTAGAGCTGGACAAGACCTTAGAGGTCATTGAGTCCAATTCCATTATATTAAAGCAGCAGAACAAGGCTTAGACATTCTAACTGAATTACCCAGGGTCACACATTTAACCTCAGGTTTGAACTCAAGTCATTCTGACTTCTAAGACGAGTCCATGAGGAGACTTGGCTACTTTGCTCTACATATTCCCCTCACTCCCCATACTTCCCTATCCTGTGGACACTTGCCTCTATCTCCTTCTTATCCTCAATGACTGATTCCCCTTAACTCTCTCTCTCTCCTTCAAGCTTAAACTCAGGTGGACATGCTTTTCTTTCTCTGAGATCTAGATGATCATAGAGATGGAGGGTCATTAAATACCATAAAGTCCACTCCCATAAATTTAATGGAATGATAATTGAGCCTGCCAGTGGTTTAGTGACTTCTCCAAAATAGCAAAGCTTTGTCAGAAGCTATGGTGGAATTTAAACCCAGGCAGTCAATTCCAAATATACCACTCTATCTCACAGGAAATCTATCTAGCTCAGCCTAGAGTTGACAGGTGTCTTCCCTTTACATCCCTGCCTCACTGGTGGTCTCTTATTTCATCCTCATTTTCTTCCATAAGGGAGTCTTTCCTCATTCCCTTTCTCATTATCATGTGGTGTTCTCTCTCTCTCCCTCTCTCTCTCATATCTGTTTCTCTACTGAATCTCTCTTTGGGTTTCTCTTAATATCTCACTACTGTTCTCTGTCTTTATATCCACTCCGTGTCTCTCTGTCTCTCTTTTTCTCTTCCTTTCTCCTCTCTCCCTCTCCTATTCAAAAGCTTTTTATCCTTACTCTAATTTCTATTCAATAATAAATGGTCTTTTCTTTTTCCCCTCACATGACTATGATCATAAGTTAAAGCTGGAATTAACCCTCTGGGCCACTGAGTCTAATTCTATTATAGTATAACAGAAGAGAGAACCTTAGAAACTCTAACTGAATTGCCTCATGTCAAATATGCAGAATGTTAACTAGGACTTGAACTGAGGTCATCCTGACTTCCAGCTGTTTTGGTTTCCATACTCCATGGCAGACAGTTCTATTTCCTGTAGATGCTTCCCTCTGGCCCATCATTCCCAATTCTTGTTTCCCTGTAACATTATCTCTGTATTCTAAGCTTAATGACATGTAGACATCCTTTTCTCTCTCTGGTACCCAAAAGATCATAGAACTGGAGAATCTTTACACACCCTCAAATCCAACCTAATAAATTTAATGAGTAAGATGAGGCTGACAGTAGTGACGTGACTTCTCCAGGGTAGCAAAGCTTGTCAACAGTTCTGGTGGGATTCAAACTCAGTCAGCTCCAAAGACAATGCTCTAACTAAGACAGCCACTTGGTTTGTTCTATACTTGCCAGGTGTCCCTTCCTTTTGATTCTCTCCCTCACCTTGGTCTCTTATCTCTTCCTCACTTGCCTCCATAAAGGTTTCTTCCATTGATCTGTTGCTCATTGTCCTGTGTTTTTCCCTCTGTCTATCTCTGTTTCTGTATGTGTGTCTCTTTCCCTCTCTCTCTTTCTCCCTCCCTCTCCTTCTCTCTATCTCCTCCTTAAAACCTTTTTCTTCTTACTCTAATGACAGCCTTTTCTTTTTCCCCTAGTGTGACTATGATCATAGAGTTAGAGCTGGAAGGATCCTTTGCAGTCATTCAATTCAACTGGGTTATATTAAAAGTTGACAGATGCTTAGACATTCTAACTGAATTGCCCAGGGTCAAACATTTATTCATAATGTGAAGTAGGCTTTGAACTCAGGTCATTCTGATTTCCAAGAAGAGTTCCCTAAGAGATCTGGCTGTTCTGCTCTACATATCCCCGCCCCCCTCCCCATGCACACACTTCTATATCCTGTGAATGCTTCCTTTTTTCTTTCTCCTCCTCATTCTCCAACTTCCTCTAACTCTATCTTCCTCTATTTTAGGCTTAATCCCAAGTGGACATCCTTTACTTTTTCTGACCCCCATAAAATCATTGAGCTCAAGCATCATGACACATCATAAAGTCCAGCCCCATGATTTTACTAAACAGAAAACTGGGGCTGACTGGAGTTAAGTGACTTTCCCAAAGTAACAAAGCTTGTGAGTGGCCAATGTCGGATTTAAACTCAAGCAGCTTCCCTCACCTGGGCCTCATCTCTATTACCCACTGTTCTCCATAACAGGCTCCTTATCATGTGGTTTTCTCTCTCTCAGATTCTCCTCAAAAGTGTTTTCTCCTTACTCTAACTCCTACCCAATAATAACTGGTCTTTTCTTGATCCTCTTTCATGACTATGATCTTAAGTTTAGAGCTAGAATTAACCTAGGGGCCACTGAGTCCTTTCTATTATAGTATAACAGAAGAGAGAAGCTTAGTCACTCTAACTGAAATTTCCAGTGTCAAATATTCAGAATGTTAACTAGGATTTGAACTCAGGTCATCCTGACTTCCAAGAGGAGCCCACAGGAAGACCTGGCCGTTTTGGTCCTTGTACTCCTCCCACTATACACAATTCTATTTACTGTGGGTATTTCTTTCTCCTTCTCATCCTCAATGCCTGTTTCCCTCTAACTCTATCTCTCTCTTTTAGGATCTTAATCCCAAGTGTGTATCCTTTTCAATCTCTGGAAGCCAAAGGATCATAGACTTGACTTGTCATTAGACACCATCAAATCCTACTTAATATATTCACTGAGAAGAAAATAGACTGACTCTGGTTAAGTGATTTCTCCAGAGTAACAAAGCATATTTAGAAAATATGGTAGAATGAGTGCTCTAACCACCATGACACCAGTATGGTTTCTTCTACATCTGCCAGGTGTCCCTTCCCTTTGCACATGTCTGTTCCTCCATAATGGTCTCTTCCCTCACTCCCTTGCGCACTGCCTTATGGTTCTCTGGGTGTGTTTGTCTTTGTCTCTCATGTTGTAACTGTCTCTGGTTTTCTTTTTCTATATCACTGCCTCTGCCTTCCTGCCTCTCTCTCTCTCTCTCTCTCTCTCTCTCTCTCTCTCTCTCTCTCTCTCTCTCTCTCTCTTGCATATATATATATATATATATATATATACACATGACTCTATCTATCCCATTCTATTTCTCTCTGTGTTTCTCTCTCAATATTTTGCTTTACTTCTCCTTTTATCTCCTCCTCAAAAGCTTTCTTTCCTTCTAATTATTATTAATTAATCAAAATTACGATTAAGAATAAGTATTACCTAGTCTATTCTTTTGCTCCCTATCATCAATATGATCAAAGATTTAGAGTTCAAAGGAACCCTTGAGGCCATTAACTCCTACTCCATTATGGTATAACAGAGAACAGAGGCTTAGACACCCTATCCGAATTACCCAGGGTCAAATACTTATTAATAATGTGAAATAAGATTTAGACTCGTCATTCAGAATACTCAGAGGAGTCCACTAGAAGACCCTGCTCTTTTGCTCTATATATTGCTCCCCCTGAATCCACAAACTTACATTTTTTGTGGATACTTGTTTCTGTCTTCTCATCCTCAATGCCTGATTCCCTCTCCCTATTCTCTTCTCTCTCTAGATTCCAAGCTTAATTACAAGCCGTCATCCTTTTATCTCTCTGGAATCTAGAAAATCAGAGCTGTTTTGTCATTAGACATCATCAAATCCAGCCCAATAAATTTAATAAGGAGTAAGCTGAGGCTGACGGTAATGAAGTGACTTCTCCAGGGTAACAAAGCTTGTCAGCAGCTCTGGTGGGATTTAAACTCAAAGACTCAACTGCAAGGAGAGTGCTCTAACCACTTGGACATCTAGCTGGCTTGCTTTATACTTGCCAGGTGTCGCTTCCCTTTATATCTCTCATTCACCTGTGGTCTCTTTTCTCTTCCTCATTTTCCTCCATTATGGTCTCTTCCATCACTGTTGCTTTTTATTATGTGTTGCTATTTATTATATTTACTCTCTCTCTCTCTTTCTCTTTCCTTCTTTCCCCTTCTACTCAAAAGTTTTGTCTCCTTACAATAATTCCCATCCAATAATAAGTGGTCGTTTCTCATCCCCCTTCTATGATGATGATCATATATTGAGCGCTAGAATTAATCCCAGGGGCGACTGAGTCCATTCTATTATAGTATAACAGAAGAGAGAAGCTTAGTCACTCTAACTGAAATTTCCAGTGTCAAATATTCAGAATGTTAACTAGGATTTGAACTCAGGTCATCCTGACTTCCAAGAAGAGTCCACAGGAAGACCTGGCCGTTTTGGTCCTTGTACTCCTCCCACTATACACAATTCTATTTACTGTGGGTATTTCTTTCTCCTTCTCATCCTCAATGCCTGTTTCCCTCTAACTCTATCTCTCTCTTTTAGGATCTTAATCCCAAGTGTGTATCCTTTTCAATCTCTGGAAGCCAAAGGATCATAGACTTGACTTGTCTTTAGACACCATCAAATCCTACTTAATATATTCACTGAGAAGAAAATAGACTGACTCTGGTTAAGTGATTTCTCCAGAGTAACAAAGCATATTTAGAAAATATGGTAGAATGAGTGCTCTAACCACCATGACACCAGTATGGTTTCTTCTACATCTGCCAGGTGTCCCTTCCCTTTGCACATGTCTGTTACTCTATAATGGTCTCTTCCCTCACTCCCTTGCTCACTGCCTTATGGTTCTCTGGGTGTGTTTGTCTTTGTCTCTCATGTTGTGTCTGTCTCTGGTTTTCTTTTTCTATATCACTGCCTCTGCATTCCTGCCTCTCTCTCTCTTTTGCATATATAGATTTCTCTCCATCTCTCAATCCCTATCTTTCTCCCTCCCCTCTCTCTTCCTGAAAAGCTTTTTTTTCCTTCAAATTCCCCACTCAATAATATCTCATCTTTCCTTTTGCTCCCTATCATCAGAGGATCATAGCTTTAGACATGGAAGGAGGAGCCACTGAGTCCAACTACATTACAGTGTAACAGAAGACAGTGACTTGGACACACTAACTTAATTACCCGAGGTGGAACACCTATTAAAAATGTGAAGCACGATTTGAACTCACGTCACTCTCATTTCCAAGAAAAGTCCTCTAGATGACCTTGCTACCTTCATGTACATATTCACCCCACTGCTCCACTTCTATTTCCTGTGGATCCTTCCTTCTTTTTCCCTCTCATCCTCATTGCCTGATTCCCCCCAAGGCTACCTCTATATATATATTTTTTAACCTCCATCCCAAGTGGACATCCTTAGCTGTCTCTGGCACCCATAAAATCGGTGATCTTAAGCATCATTAGACACCATCAAGTGCAGCCCTATAATTTCCCGAAACAGACAACTGAGGCTTAAAAATGCCCAGATGACTTCTCCAAAATAACAAATCTTTGTCAGCAGCCAATGTGAGACTGAAACCCAAAAGGCCAATTCCACATAGAGTGCTTTGTCCACAAGGACACCTATTCCACACTTGCTAATTGTTTTCTCTGTGCATTTCTCCATCACCTGGGGTTTCTGATCTTTATTCCTCATTTCCCTCCATAATGGTCTCTTCCCTCACTCCATTGCTCATTATCATGTGGTTCTCTCTTTCTCTTTCTCTACGAATCTCTTTCTCTTTCTATATCTATCTTTGACTTCCTCTTAATATCTCAATACCATTCTGTTTTTATCTTGATATCTCTGTCTGTTTCTCTCTGTGTCTCTGTCTCTGTCTCAATCTGTCTCTCTCATTATGTCTCTCAGTCCCTCCCTTTCCCTCTCCTTCTTTCTATTTTCTCAAAAGATTTTTTCCTTCTCCTAATTCCCACACGATGATAACTGGTTGATGCTTTCCATCCCCATCATCAACAGGTCAAAGATTTAGAGCTGGGAGGAACCCTTGGGGCAATTCAGTCCTTTTCCATTACAGTATAAGAGACGGCAGAGGTTTAGACACTCTATCCAAATTGGGCTGGGTCAAACACTTATTAAAACTGTGAAGGAGGATTGAATTCAGGTCATTCTGACTACTTATAAGAGTATACAGGACACCTAGTCCTTTTACTCTGCATATTCCCGGCACAGTCCACAAACTTAAATTTTTTGTGGATACCTGTTTCTGTCTTCTTCTCATTCTCAGTGCCTGTTTCCCTTTATCTCTCTATTCCAACCTTATTCCCAAGTGGACAACCTTTTCCTTCTCTCTGGCACCAAGAGGATCATGAGCTGGAGCATCCTTAGATACCATCAAATCCAGGCTCATAAAATATACTAGGAAAACAGAGCTTGTCCATTTATACGTTTGTGTCTGGTTTTCTGTTTCTATCTCACTGTCCCACTCTGACTTCTCTCTTTTTTTCTCACTGTGTGTGTAAATATATCCTTCTGTTTCCATCTCTCTTTATCTCTGACTCTCAGTATGTCTCTTGATCTCTCCCGTTCCCTCTCCTCTATCTCTTCTATCCGTCTAAATGAACTATCTCGTTTCAAACAATTATAAAAAATGTAAAGCAGGATTTAAACTTAGGTCTGGCAGGAATTCAAAGATCAGAACACTGAGTGATGTAGCTCTGTGACATACATATTCCACCCACCCCACCTTCCCACGTAACTCTTATCTGTATCTGCCCTGCCTTGATGCCCTCTTCCCTCTAACTCTAACTTAATGCTCTTACCCCAATCCACGAGGGCTTTCTTTGTCCTCTTTGGCATCCACAAGATTATTGCAGCACAGCATTATCAGACACCATCAATTCTGGATTCATGATTTTACTAAAAAGAAAATTGAGGCTGATAGTGGTTAAGAGACTTTTCCACAATAACATAGTTGTCAACAGCTCACGTGTGATTTAAACTCAAATAATCAGTTCCAAGTAGAGTGCTCTATTCACTAGGACACCTAGCTGGCTTGTCCTACACTGGCCAGGTGTCTTTTCCCTTTTTATCTTTCTCTCACACCTATGGTCTCTTATCTCTGCCTCATTTTCCTTCATAATGGTTTCCTCCATCACTCCCTTATTCATTATCATGTGGTCTTTGGCATTGTCCTCTTTCTTCTTCTCCCTCCCTCCTCCACCGCCACCTCCTCCTTACTTTTCTTCTCCTCCTTCTTTTCCTTCTTCTTTTTCTTCCCCTCCCTCCTCCTCCACCTCCTCCTCCTTCAAACCTTTCTCCTCTGCCTCTTCCTTCTTTTCCTTCTTCTTTTTCTTCCCCTCCCTCCTCCTCCACCTCCTCCTCCTTCAAACCTTTCTCCTCTGCCTCTTCCTTCTTTTCCTTTTTCTTCCTTTTACCTCTTCTTTCTTCCCCTCCCTCCTCCTCCTCCACCTCCTCCTTTCTTTTTCTCCTTCTTTTCATTCTTCTCCTTCTTCCACTCCCTCCTCCACCACTTCCTCCTTTCTCTCCTTCTCCTCTTCTTCTTTTTCGTTCCTCTTTTCCTTCCCCTCCCTCCTCCTCCACCGCCGCCTCCTTAATCCTCTCTTCTGTATCCTTCTCCTTTTCCTTCTTCTTCCCATTCCCTCCTCCTCCACCTCCACCTCCTTCATCCTCTCTTCTTCTGCCATCTCCTCTTCCTCTTCATTCTTCTGTGTCCATATTCCCTCCACCTTCTCCTTCTTTCTTCTTCTTCTTCCTCTTCTTCTTCTCCTCCTTCTTCTCTATCTCCTCAAAAGCTTTTTCTCTTGACTCTAATTCCCACTCAAAAGTAACTGGTCTTATCTTTTTCCCCTTTCAAGACTATTATACATTTAGGGCTGTAATTAATACTAAGTGCCAACGATTCCCACTCTACTATGGTAAAAGAGAAGAGAGAAGCTTAGACATTCTAACTGAATTGCCCCATCTCAAATATTCAGAATGTTAATTAGGATTTGAATTCAGGTCATCCTGACCTCCAAAGAAGAGTCCAGAAATAGACCTCGCTGTAATTCTCTACATATTTCTCTACCACACACACTTCTATATCCTGCTCACATTTCCCTCTGTCTCCTTCTCATCCTCAACTCCTGATTTCCTCTAACTGTATCTCTCTCTATTCCAATCTTTATAGCTAGTAGATAGCCTTTTCTCTCTGGGAACCAGAAGATCGGAAAGCTGGAGTGTCGTTAGATACAATTAATCCAAAATAATAAATAAATAATAAGAAGAAAACTGACAATGACTATGGTTCATGATTTCTGCAGAGTAACATAGACTGATGGCAGCTGGAAAGGGATATAAACTCAACGAGGCAAATCTAAGGACAATGTTACCTACACAGCTTGCTCTATAAGTGCGACTTGTCTCTCTGCCTTTTGCATCTCTCTCTCATATGGGGTATCTTATCTCTATACCTCATCTTCATCCATAACGGTCCATTACATCACATTATTGGTCATGTTAATGTAGGTCTCCTCTACTTACTGCTATTTTTATTTCTCTTTCTACATCCATCTCTGGGTTTCTCTTAATATCTCACTACCACTGTCTGTCTTTATCTCTACATCTCAGTCTCTTATTCCCTCTCCTCCTTGTTTTTGTCTCATCCACAAAAGCATTTTGTCCTTGTTCTAATTCCAACCTGTAAATCAGTGGTATTCTTTATCCCACAATGATGACTATGATCTAAAACCTAAAGTTGGAAGGAACCCTAAGAGCCACTGTATAGAACATCATTAAAGAAAAAACAACAAAGCCTTAGACCCTTCAAATGAATTCATTATGATTTCCGAGAAGACTCAAATGGGACACACTGCAATTTGATCTACGTGATCCCCTATACTGGACACACTTCCATTTTTGGTGGATATTTCCCTTTCTCTCCTTCTCCCCTTTCAACACCTGGGTCCTTCTAACTCTATCACCACCTATTTCAGTTGGATCGCAATTGGACATGCTTTTCTCTCCCTGGAACACAGAACATCAGAGACTTGGAGAATTACTAGACACCTTTCAATTCAGCCGCATGAAATCACCGAGAAAACTGAGACTGACACTTAAGTGACGTCTCCAGAGAAACAGAGCTTGTTAGCATCTGGAGTGGGATATAAATGCATACTTCACTCCTAGCAGAGTGAACAAACCATTATGTCAACTAGAAGGCTTCTTCTACACTTACCAGATGCTTCTTCCCTTTCCATTTTCGCCTCACTGCTGGCTTTCTGATACTGTTGCTCAGTTTCCTATATAATGTCTCTTCCCTCACTCATTTGCTCATTATCCTGTGGTTCTATGTGTGTGGATCTATCGCTTTCTCTCTTGCTATAGTTATTGGTGAGTTTCCTTATCTCAATGCCATACTCTAACTTTATCTCCACATATCACTCTGTATCTGTTTCATTGCATTTATTTCTCTGTGTCTCTCAGTCTCTCTCTTTTTCTCCCGCCTCTATCTCTTCCTAAAAAGCTTTTGTCTTCCCTTCTAATTCCCCACTCAATAATATCTCATCTTTTCTTTTGCTCCCTATCATCACCAGGATCATAGCTTGAGACCTGGAAGGAGGAGCCACTGAGTCCAACTCCATTAGAGTGTAACGGAAGACAGTGACTTGGACACACTCCCTCAATTGCCCGAGGTGAAACACTTATCACAAATGTGAAGCAGGTTTTGAACTCACGTCACCCTCACTTCCAAGGAAAATCCTCTAGATGACCTTGCTGCCTTCCTGTACATATTCACCCCACTGCTCTACTTCTCTTTCCTGTGGATGCTTCCTTCTTTTTCCCTCTCATCCTCACTGCCTGATTCCCCCCAAAGCTACCTCTCTCTATATATTTCAACCTCCATCCCAAGTGGACATCCTTAGCTGTCTCTGGCACCCATAAAATCGGTGAGCTGAAGCATCATTAGACACCGTCAAGGGCAGCCCTACAATTTTACTAAACAGAAAACTGAGCCTGAAAAATGCCTAAATGATTTCTCCAAAATAACAAAGACTGGTCAGCAGCCAATGTGAGATTCAAATCCAAAAGCCCAATTCCACAAAGAGTGCTTTGTCCACAAGGACACTGACTCTGCACTTGCTAATTGTCTTCTCTCTGCATTTCTCCATCACTTGGGCTTTCTCCTCTTTATTCCTCATTTCCCTCCATAATGGCCTCTTCCCTCACTCCATTGCTCATTATCATGTGGTTCTCTCTTTCTCTTTCTGTCTACATCTCTTTCTCATTCTATATCTGTCTCTGACTTCCTCTTAATATCTCATTACCATTCTCTCTTTATCTTGATTGCTCTGTCTGTTTCTCTCTGCGTTTCTGTCTCTGTCTCTACCTCTCTTCCTCACTGTCTCTCTCATTCCTTCCTTTTCCCTCTCCTTCTTCCTATCTTTTCAAAAGATTTTTTCTTCTTCTCATTCCCACCTAATGATAACTGGTTGATGGTTCCCATGCCCATCATCAACATGACCAAAGATTTAGAGCTGGCAGGAAACTCTGGGGCAATTCAGTTCTTTTCCATTCTAGTATAACAGACAGCAGTTGTTGAGCCACTCTAGCTAAATTGCGCACGGTCAAACACCTATTAAAACTGTGAAGGAGGATTTGAATTCAGGTCATTCTGACTACTGAGAAGAGTATGCAGGACACCCAGTTCTTTTACTCTGCATATTTCGCCCAATCCAAAACTTACATTTTTTGTGGATACCTGTTTCTGTCTTCTTCTCACCTCAGTGCCTCATTCCCTTTATCTCTCTATTCCAAGCTTAAGCCCAAGTGGACAACTTTTCCTTTCTCTCTGGCACCAAGAGGTTCATGGAGCTGGAGCGTCATTAGACACCATCAAATCTAGCCCCATCGCATTTACTGAGAAAACAGAGCTTGTCAGTGGCGGTGGTGGGATTTGGTCTCAATGAGTCATTTCAACATAGAGTGCTCCAACCACTATGACACTGTATGACTGGCTCTAACCTTGCCACATGACAGCGGAAGTCCCTGAACATCGCTCCATAATCTGTAGTCTCTGTTCTCTCTTTCCTCCTCTTCATCCATCAAGGTCTCTTGCCTCACATCTTTCCTCATTGTGGGTTTCTCTGTCTTTCCACATATTTCTTTTCTGCTTCTCTTTCTCTCTCTATCTCGTGAGTTTCTCTTAATATCTCACTACCATTGTCTGCCTTAATCTCTCCATCCCTATCTCTTCCTCCCTCACCTCCTTCTCTCTGTCTCATCCACAAAAGCATTTCCTCCTTACGCTGATTCCAACATGCAAACCAGTAGTCTTCACTTTTCCCACAATGATGACTATGATCTCAGACCTAGGGTTGGAACGAACCCTAAGAGCCATTGGACAGAGCAACATTAAAGAGAAACAACAAACATTTAGACCCTTTAATTGAATTCATTATGGTTTCCAAGAAGACTCAAATGGGAGACATTGCTCTTTCTTTCTACGTACTCCCCTCCACTGGACACCCTTCCATTTTTGGTGGATATTTCCCTTTCTCCCCTTCTCATCTTGCAACACCTGGGTCCCTCTAACTCTATCACCACCTATTTGACTTTAATCCCAATTGGACATGCTTTTCTCTCCAGAGGAACACAGCTTGTTAGCAGCTAGAGTGGGATATTAATCCAAATACTCAAATCCCAGCAGAGTGCTCTAACCACTATGACACCCACCTGGATTCTTCTACACTTGCCATATGCTTCATTCCTTTGCATTTTCCCCTCACTCGTGGCCTCTGGTACCGTTGCTCAGTTTCCTCTATAATGTCTCTTCCCTCACTCATTTGCTCACTATCATGTGTTTCTATGTATGTGGATCTGTCTCTTTTGCTCTTGCTGTAGGTATTTGTGATTTTCCTTATCTCAACGGCACACTCTAATTTTTTCTCCACATATCACTCTGTATCTGTTTCATTGCATCTATTTCCCTGTGTCTCTCAATCTCTTTCTTTTTCTCCCACCTCTATCTCTTCCTGAAAAGGTTTTGTCTTCCCTTCTAATTCCCCACTCAATAATATCTCATCTTTTCTTTTGCTCCCTATCATCACCAGGATCATAGCTTGAGACCTGGAAGGAGGAGCCACTGAGTCCAACTCCATTAGAGTGTAACGGAAGACAGTGACTTGGACACACTCCCTCAATTGCCCGAGGTGAAACACTTATCACAAATGTGAAGCAGGTTTTGAACTCACGTCACCCTCACTTCCAAGGAAAATCCTCTAGATGACCTTGCTGCCTTCCTGTACATATTCACCCCACTGCTCTACTTCTCTTTCCTGTGGATGCTTCCTTCTTTTTCCCTCTCATCCTCACTGCCTGATTCCCCCCAAAGCTACCTCTCTCTATATATTTCAACCTCCATCCCAAGTGGACATCCTTAGCTGTCTCTGGCACCCATAAAATCGGTGAGCTGAAGCATCATTAGACACCGTCAAGGGCAGCCCTACAATTTTACTAAACAGAAAACTGAGCCTGAAAAATGCCTAAATGATTTCTCCAAAATAACAAAGACTGGTCAGCAGCCAATGTGAGATTCAAATCCAAAAGCCCAATTCCACAAAGAGTGCTTTGTCCACAAGGACACTGACTCTGCACTTGCTAATTGTCTTCTCTCTGCATTTCTCCATCACTTGGGCTTTCTCCTCTTTATTCCTCATTTCCCTCCATAATGGCCTCTTCCCTCACTCCATTGCTCATTATCATGTGGTTCTCTCTTTCTCTTTCTGTCTACATCTCTTTCTCATTCTATATCTGTCTCTGACTTCCTCTTAATATCTCATTACCATTCTCTCTTTATCTTGATTGCTCTGTCTGTTTCTCTCTGCGTTTCTGTCTCTGTCTCTACCTCTCTTCCTCACTGTCTCTCTCATTCCTTCCTTTTCCCTCTCCTTCTTCCTATCTTTTCAAAAGATTTTTTCTTCTTCTCATTCCCACCTAATGATAACTGGTTGATGGTTCCCATGCCCATCATCAACATGACCAAAGATTTAGAGCTGGCAGGAAACTCTGGGGCAATTCAGTTCTTTTCCATTCTAGTATAACAGACAGCAGTTGTTGAGCCACTCTAGCTAAATTGCGCACGGTCAAACACCTATTAAAACTGTGAAGGAGGATTTGAATTCAGGTCATTCTGACTACTGAGAAGAGTATGCAGGACACCCAGTTCTTTTACTCTGCATATTTCGCCCAATCCAAAACTTACATTTTTTGTGGATACCTGTTTCTGTCTTCTTCTCACCTCAGTGCCTCATTCCCTTTATCTCTCTATTCCAAGCTTAAGCCCAAGTGGACAACTTTTCCTTTCTCTCTGGCACCAAGAGGTTCATGGAGCTGGAGCGTCATTAGACACCATCAAATCTAGCCCCATCGCATTTACTGAGAAAACAGAGCTTGTCAGTGGCGGTGGTGGGATTTGGTCTCAATGAGTCATTTCAACATAGAGTGCTCCAACCACTATGACACTGTATGACTGGCTCTAACCTTGCCACATGACAGCGGAAGTCCCTGAACATCGCTCCATAATCTGTAGTCTCTGTTCTCTCTTTCCTCCTCTTCATCCATCAAGGTCTCTTGCCTCACATCTTTCCTCATTGTGGGTTTCTCTGTCTTTCCACATATTTCTTTTCTGCTTCTCTTTCTCTCTCTATCTCGTGAGTTTCTCTTAATATCTCACTACCATTGTCTGCCTTAATCTCTCCATCCCTATCTCTTCCTCCCTCACCTCCTTCTCTCTGTCTCATCCACAAAAGCATTTCCTCCTTACGCTGATTCCAACATGCAAACCAGTAGTCTTCACTTTTCCCACAATGATGACTATGATCTCAGACCTAGGGTTGGAACGAACCCTAAGAGCCATTGGACAGAGCAACATTAAAGAGAAACAACAAACATTTAGACCCTTTAATTGAATTCATTATGGTTTCCAAGAAGACTCAAATGGGAGACATTGCTCTTTCTTTCTACGTACTCCCCTCCACTGGACACCCTTCCATTTTTGGTGGATATTTCCCTTTCTCCCCTTCTCATCTTGCAACACCTGGGTCCCTCTAACTCTATCACCACCTATTTGACTTTAATCCCAATTGGACATGCTTTTCTCTCCAGAGGAACACAGCTTGTTAGCAGCTAGAGTGGGATATTAATCCAAATACTCAAATCCCAGCAGAGTGCTCTAACCACTATGACACCCACCTGGATTCTTCTACACTTGCCATATGCTTCATTCCTTTGCATTTTCCCCTCACTCGTGGCCTCTGGTACCGTTGCTCAGTTTCCTCTATAATGTCTCTTCCCTCACTCATTTGCTCACTATCATGTGTTTCTATGTATGTGGATCTGTCTCTTTTGCTCTTGCTGTAGGTATTTGTGATTTTCCTTATCTCAACGGCACACTCTAATTTTTTCTCCACATATCACTCTGTATCTGTTTCATTGCATCTATTTCCCTGTGTCTCTCAATCTCTTTCTTTTTCTCCCACCTCTATCTCTTCCTGAAAAGGTTTTGTCTTCCCTTCTAATTCCCCACTCAATAATATCTCATCTTTTCTTTTGCTCCCTATCATCACCAGGATCATAGCTTGAGACCTGGAAGGAGGAGCCACTGAGTCCAACTCCATTAGAGTGTAACGGAAGACAGTGACTTGGACACACTCCCTCAATTGCCCGAGGTGAAACACTTATCACAAATGTGAAGCAGGTTTTGAACTCACGTCACCCTCACTTCCAAGGAAAATCCTCTAGATGACCTTGCTGCCTTCCTGTACATATTCACCCCACTGCTCTACTTCTCTTTCCTGTGGATGCTTCCTTCTTTTTCCCTCTCATCCTCACTGCCTGATTCCCCCCAAAGCTACCTCTCTCTATATATTTCAACCTCCATCCCAAGTGGACATCCTTAGCTGTCTCTGGCACCCATAAAATCGGTGAGCTGAAGCATCATTAGACACCGTCAAGGGCAGCCCTACAATTTTACTAAACAGAAAACTGAGCCTGAAAAATGCCTAAATGATTTCTCCAAAATAACAAAGACTGGTCAGCAGCCAATGTGAGATTCAAATCCAAAAGCCCAATTCCACAAAGAGTGCTTTGTCCACAAGGACACTGACTCTGCACTTGCTAATTGTCTTCTCTCTGCATTTCTCCATCACTTGGGCTTTCTCCTCTTTATTCCTCATTTCCCTCCATAATGGCCTCTTCCCTCACTCCATTGCTCATTATCATGTGGTTCTCTCTTTCTCTTTCTGTCTACATCTCTTTCTCATTCTATATCTGTCTCTGACTTCCTCTTAATATCTCATTACCATTCTCTCTTTATCTTGATTGCTCTGTCTGTTTCTCTCTGCGTTTCTGTCTCTGTCTCTACCTCTCTTCCTCACTGTCTCTCTCATTCCTTCCTTTTCCCTCTCCTTCTTCCTATCTTTTCAAAAGATTTTTTCTTCTTCTCATTCCCACCTAATGATAACTGGTTGATGGTTCCCATGCCCATCATCAACATGACCAAAGATTTAGAGCTGGCAGGAAACTCTGGGGCAATTCAGTTCTTTTCCATTCTAGTATAACAGACAGCAGTTGTTGAGCCACTCTAGCTAAATTGCGCACGGTCAAACACCTATTAAAACTGTGAAGGAGGATTTGAATTCAGGTCATTCTGACTACTGAGAAGAGTATGCAGGACACCCAGTTCTTTTACTCTGCATATTTCGCCCAATCCAAAACTTACATTTTTTGTGGATACCTGTTTCTGTCTTCTTCTCACCTCAGTGCCTCATTCCCTTTATCTCTCTATTCCAAGCTTAAGCCCAAGTGGACAACTTTTCCTTTCTCTCTGGCACCAAGAGGTTCATGGAGCTGGAGCGTCATTAGACACCATCAAATCTAGCCCCATCGCATTTACTGAGAAAACAGAGCTTGTCAGTGGCGGTGGTGGGATTTGGTCTCAATGAGTCATTTCAACATAGAGTGCTCCAACCACTATGACACTGTATGACTGGCTCTAACCTTGCCACATGACAGCGGAAGTCCCTGAACATCGCTCCATAATCTGTAGTCTCTGTTCTCTCTTTCCTCCTCTTCATCCATCAAGGTCTCTTGCCTCACATCTTTCCTCATTGTGGGTTTCTCTGTCTTTCCACATATTTCTTTTCTGCTTCTCTTTCTCTCTCTATCTCGTGAGTTTCTCTTAATATCTCACTACCATTGTCTGCCTTAATCTCTCCATCCCTATCTCTTCCTCCCTCACCTCCTTCTCTCTGTCTCATCCACAAAAGCATTTCCTCCTTACGCTGATTCCAACATGCAAACCAGTAGTCTTCACTTTTCCCACAATGATGACTATGATCTCAGACCTAGGGTTGGAACGAACCCTAAGAGCCATTGGACAGAGCAACATTAAAGAGAAACAACAAACATTTAGACCCTTTAATTGAATTCATTATGGTTTCCAAGAAGACTCAAATGGGAGACATTGCTCTTTCTTTCTACGTACTCCCCTCCACTGGACACCCTTCCATTTTTGGTGGATATTTCCCTTTCTCCCCTTCTCATCTTGCAACACCTGGGTCCCTCTAACTCTATCACCACCTATTTGACTTTAATCCCAATTGGACATGCTTTTCTCTCCAGAGGAACACAGCTTGTTAGCAGCTAGAGTGGGATATTAATCCAAATACTCAAATCCCAGCAGAGTGCTCTAACCACTATGACACCCACCTGGATTCTTCTACACTTGCCATATGCTTCATTCCTTTGCATTTTCCCCTCACTCGTGGCCTCTGGTACCGTTGCTCAGTTTCCTCTATAATGTCTCTTCCCTCACTCATTTGCTCACTATCATGTGTTTCTATGTATGTGGATCTGTCTCTTTTGCTCTTGCTGTAGGTATTTGTGATTTTCCTTATCTCAACGGCACACTCTAATTTTTTCTCCACATATCACTCTGTATCTGTTTCATTGCATCTATTTCCCTGTGTCTCTCAATCTCTTTCTTTTTCTCCCACCTCTATCTCTTCCTGAAAAGGTTTTGTCTTCCCTTCTAATTCCCCACTCAATAATATCTCATCTTTTCTTTTGCTCCCTATCATCACCAGGATCATAGCTTGAGACCTGGAAGGAGGAGCCACTGAGTCCAACTCCATTAGAGTGTAACGGAAGACAGTGACTTGGACACACTCCCTCAATTGCCCGAGGTGAAACACTTATCACAAATGTGAAGCAGGTTTTGAACTCACGTCACCCTCACTTCCAAGGAAAATCCTCTAGATGACCTTGCTGCCTTCCTGTACATATTCACCCCACTGCTCTACTTCTCTTTCCTGTGGATGCTTCCTTCTTTTTCCCTCTCATCCTCACTGCCTGATTCCCCCCAAAGCTACCTCTCTCTATATATTTCAACCTCCATCCCAAGTGGACATCCTTAGCTGTCTCTGGCACCCATAAAATCGGTGAGCTGAAGCATCATTAGACACCGTCAAGGGCAGCCCTACAATTTTACTAAACAGAAAACTGAGCCTGAAAAATGCCTAAATGATTTCTCCAAAATAACAAAGACTGGTCAGCAGCCAATGTGAGATTCAAATCCAAAAGCCCAATTCCACAAAGAGTGCTTTGTCCACAAGGACACTGACTCTGCACTTGCTAATTGTCTTCTCTCTGCATTTCTCCATCACTTGGGCTTTCTCCTCTTTATTCCTCATTTCCCTCCATAATGGCCTCTTCCCTCACTCCATTGCTCATTATCATGTGGTTCTCTCTTTCTCTTTCTGTCTACATCTCTTTCTCATTCTATATCTGTCTCTGACTTCCTCTTAATATCTCATTACCATTCTCTCTTTATCTTGATTGCTCTGTCTGTTTCTCTCTGCGTTTCTGTCTCTGTCTCTACCTCTCTTCCTCACTGTCTCTCTCATTCCTTCCTTTTCCCTCTCCTTCTTCCTATCTTTTCAAAAGATTTTTTCTTCTTCTCATTCCCACCTAATGATAACTGGTTGATGGTTCCCATGCCCATCATCAACATGACCAAAGATTTAGAGCTGGCAGGAAACTCTGGGGCAATTCAGTTCTTTTCCATTCTAGTATAACAGACAGCAGTTGTTGAGCCACTCTAGCTAAATTGCGCACGGTCAAACACCTATTAAAACTGTGAAGGAGGATTTGAATTCAGGTCATTCTGACTACTGAGAAGAGTATGCAGGACACCCAGTTCTTTTACTCTGCATATTTCGCCCAATCCAAAACTTACATTTTTTGTGGATACCTGTTTCTGTCTTCTTCTCACCTCAGTGCCTCATTCCCTTTATCTCTCTATTCCAAGCTTAAGCCCAAGTGGACAACTTTTCCTTTCTCTCTGGCACCAAGAGGTTCATGGAGCTGGAGCGTCATTAGACACCATCAAATCTAGCCCCATCGCATTTACTGAGAAAACAGAGCTTGTCAGTGGCGGTGGTGGGATTTGGTCTCAATGAGTCATTTCAACATAGAGTGCTCCAACCACTATGACACTGTATGACTGGCTCTAACCTTGCCACATGACAGCGGAAGTCCCTGAACATCGCTCCATAATCTGTAGTCTCTGTTCTCTCTTTCCTCCTCTTCATCCATCAAGGTCTCTTGCCTCACATCTTTCCTCATTGTGGGTTTCTCTGTCTTTCCACATATTTCTTTTCTGCTTCTCTTTCTCTCTCTATCTCGTGAGTTTCTCTTAATATCTCACTACCATTGTCTGCCTTAATCTCTCCATCCCTATCTCTTCCTCCCTCACCTCCTTCTCTCTGTCTCATCCACAAAAGCATTTCCTCCTTACGCTGATTCCAACATGCAAACCAGTAGTCTTCACTTTTCCCACAATGATGACTATGATCTCAGACCTAGGGTTGGAACGAACCCTAAGAGCCATTGGACAGAGCAACATTAAAGAGAAACAACAAACATTTAGACCCTTTAATTGAATTCATTATGGTTTCCAAGAAGACTCAAATGGGAGACATTGCTCTTTCTTTCTACGTACTCCCCTCCACTGGACACCCTTCCATTTTTGGTGGATATTTCCCTTTCTCCCCTTCTCATCTTGCAACACCTGGGTCCCTCTAACTCTATCACCACCTATTTGACTTTAATCCCAATTGGACATGCTTTTCTCTCCAGAGGAACACAGCTTGTTAGCAGCTAGAGTGGGATATTAATCCAAATACTCAAATCCCAGCAGAGTGCTCTAACCACTATGACACCCACCTGGATTCTTCTACACTTGCCATATGCTTCATTCCTTTGCATTTTCCCCTCACTCGTGGCCTCTGGTACCGTTGCTCAGTTTCCTCTATAATGTCTCTTCCCTCACTCATTTGCTCACTATCATGTGTGTCTATGTATGTGGATCTGTCTCTTTTGCTCTTGCTGTAGGTATTTGTGATTTTCCTTATCTCAACGGCACACTCTAATTTTTTCTCCACATATCACTCTGTATCTGTTTCATTGCATCTATTTCCCTGTGTCTCTCAATCTCTTTCTTTTTCTCCCACCTCTATCTCTTCCTGAAAAGGTTTTGTCTTCCCTTCTAATTCCCCACTCAATAATATCTCATCTTTTCTTTTGCTCCCTATCATCACCAGGATCATAGCTTGAGACCTGGAAGGAGGAGCCACTGAGTCCAACTCCATTAGAGTGTAACGGAAGACAGTGACTTGGACACACTCCCTCAATTGCCCGAGGTGAAACACTTATCACAAATGTGAAGCAGGTTTTGAACTCACGTCACCCTCACTTCCAAGGAAAATCCTCTAGATGACCTTGCTGCCTTCCTGTACATATTCACCCCACTGCTCTACTTCTCTTTCCTGTGGATGCTTCCTTCTTTTTCCCTCTCATCCTCACTGCCTGATTCCCCCCAAAGCTACCTCTCTCTATATATTTCAACCTCCATCCCAAGTGGACATCCTTAGCTGTCTCTGGCACCCATAAAATCGGTGAGCTGAAGCATCATTAGACACCGTCAAGGGCAGCCCTACAATTTTACTAAACAGAAAACTGAGCCTGAAAAATGCCTAAATGATTTCTCCAAAATAACAAAGACTGGTCAGCAGCCAATGTGAGATTCAAATCCAAAAGCCCAATTCCACAAAGAGTGCTTTGTCCACAAGGACACTGACTCTGCACTTGCTAATTGTCTTCTCTCTGCATTTCTCCATCACTTGGGCTTTCTCCTCTTTATTCCTCATTTCCCTCCATAATGGCCTCTTCCCTCACTCCATTGCTCATTATCATGTGGTTCTCTCTTTCTCTTTCTGTCTACATCTCTTTCTCATTCTATATCTGTCTCTGACTTCCTCTTAATATCTCATTACCATTCTCTCTTTATCTTGATTGCTCTGTCTGTTTCTCTCTGCGTTTCTGTCTCTGTCTCTACCTCTCTTCCTCACTGTCTCTCTCATTCCTTCCTTTTCCCTCTCCTTCTTCCTATCTTTTCAAAAGATTTTTTCTTCTTCTCATTCCCACCTAATGATAACTGGTTGATGGTTCCCATGCCCATCATCAACATGACCAAAGATTTAGAGCTGGCAGGAAACTCTGGGGCAATTCAGTTCTTTTCCATTCTAGTATAACAGACAGCAGTTGTTGAGCCACTCTAGCTAAATTGCGCACGGTCAAACACCTATTAAAACTGTGAAGGAGGATTTGAATTCAGGTCATTCTGACTACTGAGAAGAGTATGCAGGACACCCAGTTCTTTTACTCTGCATATTTCGCCCAATCCAAAACTTACATTTTTTGTGGATACCTGTTTCTGTCTTCTTCTCACCTCAGTGCCTCATTCCCTTTATCTCTCTATTCCAAGCTTAAGCCCAAGTGGACAACTTTTCCTTTCTCTCTGGCACCAAGAGGTTCATGGAGCTGGAGCGTCATTAGACACCATCAAATCTAGCCCCATCGCATTTACTGAGAAAACAGAGCTTGTCAGTGGCGGTGGTGGGATTTGGTCTCAATGAGTCATTTCAACATAGAGTGCTCCAACCACTATGACACTGTATGACTGGCTCTAACCTTGCCACATGACAGCGGAAGTCCCTGAACATCGCTCCATAATCTGTAGTCTCTGTTCTCTCTTTCCTCCTCTTCATCCATCAAGGTCTCTTGCCTCACATCTTTCCTCATTGTGGGTTTCTCTGTCTTTCCACATATTTCTTTTCTGCTTCTCTTTCTCTCTCTATCTCGTGAGTTTCTCTTAATATCTCACTACCATTGTCTGCCTTAATCTCTCCATCCCTATCTCTTCCTCCCTCACCTCCTTCTCTCTGTCTCATCCACAAAAGCATTTCCTCCTTACGCTGATTCCAACATGCAAACCAGTAGTCTTCACTTTTCCCACAATGATGACTATGATCTCAGACCTAGGGTTGGAACGAACCCTAAGAGCCATTGGACAGAGCAACATTAAAGAGAAACAACAAACATTTAGACCCTTTAATTGAATTCATTATGGTTTCCAAGAAGACTCAAATGGGAGACATTGCTCTTTCTTTCTACGTACTCCCCTCCACTGGACACCCTTCCATTTTTGGTGGATATTTCCCTTTCTCCCCTTCTCATCTTGCAACACCTGGGTCCCTCTAACTCTATCACCACCTATTTGACTTTAATCCCAATTGGACATGCTTTTCTCTCCAGAGGAACACAGCTTGTTAGCAGCTAGAGTGGGATATTAATCCAAATACTCAAATCCCAGCAGAGTGCTCTAACCACTATGACACCCACCTGGATTCTTCTACACTTGCCATATGCTTCATTCCTTTGCATTTTCCCCTCACTCGTGGCCTCTGGTACCGTTGCTCAGTTTCCTCTATAATGTCTCTTCCCTCACTCATTTGCTCACTATCATGTGTTTCTATGTATGTGGATCTGTCTCTTTTGCTCTTGCTGTAGGTATTTGTGATTTTCCTTATCTCAACGGCACACTCTAATTTTTTCTCCACATATCACTCTGTATCTGTTTCATTGCATCTATTTCCCTGTGTCTCTCAATCTCTTTCTTTTTCTCCCACCTCTATCTCTTCCTGAAAAGGTTTTGTCTTCCCTTCTAATTCCCCACTCAATAATATCTCATCTTTTCTTTTGCTCCCTATCATCACCAGGATCATAGCTTGAGACCTGGAAGGAGGAGCCACTGAGTCCAACTCCATTAGAGTGTAACGGAAGACAGTGACTTGGACACACTCCCTCAATTGCCCGAGGTGAAACACTTATCACAAATGTGAAGCAGGTTTTGAACTCACGTCACCCTCACTTCCAAGGAAAATCCTCTAGATGACCTTGCTGCCTTCCTGTACATATTCACCCCACTGCTCTACTTCTCTTTCCTGTGGATGCTTCCTTCTTTTTCCCTCTCATCCTCACTGCCTGATTCCCCCCAAAGCTACCTCTCTCTATATATTTCAACCTCCATCCCAAGTGGACATCCTTAGCTGTCTCTGGCACCCATAAAATCGGTGAGCTGAAGCATCATTAGACACCGTCAAGGGCAGCCCTACAATTTTACTAAACAGAAAACTGAGCCTGAAAAATGCCTAAATGATTTCTCCAAAATAACAAAGACTGGTCAGCAGCCAATGTGAGATTCAAATCCAAAAGCCCAATTCCACAAAGAGTGCTTTGTCCACAAGGACACTGACTCTGCACTTGCTAATTGTCTTCTCTCTGCATTTCTCCATCACTTGGGCTTTCTCCTCTTTATTCCTCATTTCCCTCCATAATGGCCTCTTCCCTCACTCCATTGCTCATTATCATGTGGTTCTCTCTTTCTCTTTCTGTCTACATCTCTTTCTCATTCTATATCTGTCTCTGACTTCCTCTTAATATCTCATTACCATTCTCTCTTTATCTTGATTGCTCTGTCTGTTTCTCTCTGCGTTTCTGTCTCTGTCTCTACCTCTCTTCCTCACTGTCTCTCTCATTCCTTCCTTTTCCCTCTCCTTCTTCCTATCTTTTCAAAAGATTTTTTCTTCTTCTCATTCCCACCTAATGATAACTGGTTGATGGTTCCCATGCCCATCATCAACATGACCAAAGATTTAGAGCTGGCAGGAAACTCTGGGGCAATTCAGTTCTTTTCCATTCTAGTATAACAGACAGCAGTTGTTGAGCCACTCTAGCTAAATTGCGCACGGTCAAACACCTATTAAAACTGTGAAGGAGGATTTGAATTCAGGTCATTCTGACTACTGAGAAGAGTATGCAGGACACCCAGTTCTTTTACTCTGCATATTTCGCCCAATCCAAAACTTACATTTTTTGTGGATACCTGTTTCTGTCTTCTTCTCACCTCAGTGCCTCATTCCCTTTATCTCTCTATTCCAAGCTTAAGCCCAAGTGGACAACTTTTCCTTTCTCTCTGGCACCAAGAGGTTCATGGAGCTGGAGCGTCATTAGACACCATCAAATCTAGCCCCATCGCATTTACTGAGAAAACAGAGCTTGTCAGTGGCGGTGGTGGGATTTGGTCTCAATGAGTCATTTCAACATAGAGTGCTCCAACCACTATGACACTGTATGACTGGCTCTAACCTTGCCACATGACAGCGGAAGTCCCTGAACATCGCTCCATAATCTGTAGTCTCTGTTCTCTCTTTCCTCCTCTTCATCCATCAAGGTCTCTTGCCTCACATCTTTCCTCATTGTGGGTTTCTCTGTCTTTCCACATATTTCTTTTCTGCTTCTCTTTCTCTCTCTATCTCGTGAGTTTCTCTTAATATCTCACTACCATTGTCTGCCTTAATCTCTCCATCCCTATCTCTTCCTCCCTCACCTCCTTCTCTCTGTCTCATCCACAAAAGCATTTCCTCCTTACGCTGATTCCAACATGCAAACCAGTAGTCTTCACTTTTCCCACAATGATGACTATGATCTCAGACCTAGGGTTGGAACGAACCCTAAGAGCCATTGGACAGAGCAACATTAAAGAGAAACAACAAACATTTAGACCCTTTAATTGAATTCATTATGGTTTCCAAGAAGACTCAAATGGGAGACATTGCTCTTTCTTTCTACGTACTCCCCTCCACTGGACACCCTTCCATTTTTGGTGGATATTTCCCTTTCTCCCCTTCTCATCTTGCAACACCTGGGTCCCTCTAACTCTATCACCACCTATTTGACTTTAATCCCAATTGGACATGCTTTTCTCTCCAGAGGAACACAGCTTGTTAGCAGCTAGAGTGGGATATTAATCCAAATACTCAAATCCCAGCAGAGTGCTCTAACCACTATGACACCCACCTGGATTCTTCTACACTTGCCATATGCTTCATTCCTTTGCATTTTCCCCTCACTCGTGGCCTCTGGTACCGTTGCTCAGTTTCCTCTATAATGTCTCTTCCCTCACTCATTTGCTCACTATCATGTGTTTCTATGTATGTGGATCTGTCTCTTTTGCTCTTGCTGTAGGTATTTGTGATTTTCCTTATCTCAACGGCACACTCTAATTTTTTCTCCACATATCACTCTGTATCTGTTTCATTGCATCTATTTCCCTGTGTCTCTCAATCTCTTTCTTTTTCTCCCACCTCTATCTCTTCCTGAAAAGGTTTTGTCTTCCCTTCTAATTCCCCACTCAATAATATCTCATCTTTTCTTTTGCTCCCTATCATCACCAGGATCATAGCTTGAGACCTGGAAGGAGGAGCCACTGAGTCCAACTCCATTAGAGTGTAACGGAAGACAGTGACTTGGACACACTCCCTCAATTGCCCGAGGTGAAACACTTATCACAAATGTGAAGCAGGTTTTGAACTCACGTCACCCTCACTTCCAAGGAAAATCCTCTAGATGACCTTGCTGCCTTCCTGTACATATTCACCCCACTGCTCTACTTCTCTTTCCTGTGGATGCTTCCTTCTTTTTCCCTCTCATCCTCACTGCCTGATTCCCCCCAAAGCTACCTCTCTCTATATATTTCAACCTCCATCCCAAGTGGACATCCTTAGCTGTCTCTGGCACCCATAAAATCGGTGAGCTGAAGCATCATTAGACACCGTCAAGGGCAGCCCTACAATTTTACTAAACAGAAAACTGAGCCTGAAAAATGCCTAAATGATTTCTCCAAAATAACAAAGACTGGTCAGCAGCCAATGTGAGATTCAAATCCAAAAGCCCAATTCCACAAAGAGTGCTTTGTCCACAAGGACACTGACTCTGCACTTGCTAATTGTCTTCTCTCTGCATTTCTCCATCACTTGGGCTTTCTCCTCTTTATTCCTCATTTCCCTCCATAATGGCCTCTTCCCTCACTCCATTGCTCATTATCATGTGGTTCTCTCTTTCTCTTTCTGTCTACATCTCTTTCTCATTCTATATCTGTCTCTGACTTCCTCTTAATATCTCATTACCATTCTCTCTTTATCTTGATTGCTCTGTCTGTTTCTCTCTGCGTTTCTGTCTCTGTCTCTACCTCTCTTCCTCACTGTCTCTCTCATTCCTTCCTTTTCCCTCTCCTTCTTCCTATCTTTTCAAAAGATTTTTTCTTCTTCTCATTCCCACCTAATGATAACTGGTTGATGGTTCCCATGCCCATCATCAACATGACCAAAGATTTAGAGCTGGCAGGAAACTCTGGGGCAATTCAGTTCTTTTCCATTCTAGTATAACAGACAGCAGTTGTTGAGCCACTCTAGCTAAATTGCGCACGGTCAAACACCTATTAAAACTGTGAAGGAGGATTTGAATTCAGGTCATTCTGACTACTGAGAAGAGTATGCAGGACACCCAGTTCTTTTACTCTGCATATTTCGCCCAATCCAAAACTTACATTTTTTGTGGATACCTGTTTCTGTCTTCTTCTCACCTCAGTGCCTCATTCCCTTTATCTCTCTATTCCAAGCTTAAGCCCAAGTGGACAACTTTTCCTTTCTCTCTGGCACCAAGAGGTTCATGGAGCTGGAGCGTCATTAGACACCATCAAATCTAGCCCCATCGCATTTACTGAGAAAACAGAGCTTGTCAGTGGCGGTGGTGGGATTTGGTCTCAATGAGTCATTTCAACATAGAGTGCTCCAACCACTATGACACTGTATGACTGGCTCTAACCTTGCCACATGACAGCGGAAGTCCCTGAACATCGCTCCATAATCTGTAGTCTCTGTTCTCTCTTTCCTCCTCTTCATCCATCAAGGTCTCTTGCCTCACATCTTTCCTCATTGTGGGTTTCTCTGTCTTTCCACATATTTCTTTTCTGCTTCTCTTTCTCTCTCTATCTCGTGAGTTTCTCTTAATATCTCACTACCATTGTCTGCCTTAATCTCTCCATCCCTATCTCTTCCTCCCTCACCTCCTTCTCTCTGTCTCATCCACAAAAGCATTTCCTCCTTACGCTGATTCCAACATGCAAACCAGTAGTCTTCACTTTTCCCACAATGATGACTATGATCTCAGACCTAGGGTTGGAACGAACCCTAAGAGCCATTGGACAGAGCAACATTAAAGAGAAACAACAAACATTTAGACCCTTTAATTGAATTCATTATGGTTTCCAAGAAGACTCAAATGGGAGACATTGCTCTTTCTTTCTACGTACTCCCCTCCACTGGACACCCTTCCATTTTTGGTGGATATTTCCCTTTCTCCCCTTCTCATCTTGCAACACCTGGGTCCCTCTAACTCTATCACCACCTATTTGACTTTAATCCCAATTGGACATGCTTTTCTCTCCAGAGGAACACAGCTTGTTAGCAGCTAGAGTGGGATATTAATCCAAATACTCAAATCCCAGCAGAGTGCTCTAACCACTATGACACCCACCTGGATTCTTCTACACTTGCCATATGCTTCATTCCTTTGCATTTTCCCCTCACTCGTGGCCTCTGGTACCGTTGCTCAGTTTCCTCTATAATGTCTCTTCCCTCACTCATTTGCTCACTATCATGTGTTTCTATGTATGTGGATCTGTCTCTTTTGCTCTTGCTGTAGGTATTTGTGATTTTCCTTATCTCAACGGCACACTCTAATTTTTTCTCCACATATCACTCTGTATCTGTTTCATTGCATCTATTTCCCTGTGTCTCTCAATCTCTTTCTTTTTCTCCCACCTCTATCTCTTCCTGAAAAGGTTTTGTCTTCCCTTCTAATTCCCCACTCAATAATATCTCATCTTTTCTTTTGCTCCCTATCATCACCAGGATCATAGCTTGAGACCTGGAAGGAGGAGCCACTGAGTCCAACTCCATTAGAGTGTAACGGAAGACAGTGACTTGGACACACTCCCTCAATTGCCCGAGGTGAAACACTTATCACAAATGTGAAGCAGGTTTTGAACTCACGTCACCCTCACTTCCAAGGAAAATCCTCTAGATGACCTTGCTGCCTTCCTGTACATATTCACCCCACTGCTCTACTTCTCTTTCCTGTGGATGCTTCCTTCTTTTTCCCTCTCATCCTCACTGCCTGATTCCCCCCAAAGCTACCTCTCTATATATATTTCAACCTCCATCCCAAGTGGACATCCTTAGCTGTCTCTGGCACCCATAAAATCGGTGAGCTGAAGCATCATTAGACACCGTCAAGGGCAGCCCTACAATTTTACTAAACAGAAAACTGAGCCTGAAAAATGCCTAAATGATTTCTCCAAAATAACAAAGACTGGTCAGCAGCCAATGTGAGATTCAAATCCAAAAGCCCAATTCCACAAAGAGTGCTTTGTCCACAAGGACACTGACTCTGCACTTGCTAATTGTCTTCTCTCTGCATTTCTCCATCACTTGGGCTTTCTCCTCTTTATTCCTCATTTCCCTCCATAATGGCCTCTTCCCTCACTCCATTGCTCATTATCATGTGGTTCTCTCTTTCTCTTTCTGTCTACATCTCTTTCTCATTCTATATCTGTCTCTGACTTCCTCTTAATATCTCATTACCATTCTCTCTTTATCTTGATTGCTCTGTCTGTTTCTCTCTGCGTTTCTGTCTCTGTCTCTACCTCTCTTCCTCACTGTCTCTCTCATTCCTTCCTTTTCCCTCTCCTTCTTCCTATCTTTTCAAAAGATTTTTTCTTCTTCTCATTCCCACCTAATGATAACTGGTTGATGGTTCCCATGCCCATCATCAACATGACCAAAGATTTAGAGCTGGCAGGAAACTCTGGGGCAATTCAGTTCTTTTCCATTCTAGTATAACAGACAGCAGTTGTTGAGCCACTCTAGCTAAATTGCGCACGGTCAAACACCTATTAAAACTGTGAAGGAGGATTTGAATTCAGGTCATTCTGACTACTGAGAAGAGTATGCAGGACACCCAGTTCTTTTACTCTGCATATTTCGCCCAATCCAAAACTTACATTTTTTGTGGATACCTGTTTCTGTCTTCTTCTCACCTCAGTGCCTCATTCCCTTTATCTCTCTATTCCAAGCTTAAGCCCAAGTGGACAACTTTTCCTTTCTCTCTGGCACCAAGAGGTTCATGGAGCTGGAGCGTCATTAGACACCATCAAATCTAGCCCCATCGCATTTACTGAGAAAACAGAGCTTGTCAGTGGCGGTGGTGGGATTTGGTCTCAATGAGTCATTTCAACATAGAGTGCTCCAACCACTATGACACTGTATGACTGGCTCTAACCTTGCCACATGACAGCGGAAGTCCCTGAACATCGCTCCATAATCTGTAGTCTCTGTTCTCTCTTTCCTCCTCTTCATCCATCAAGGTCTCTTGCCTCACATCTTTCCTCATTGTGGGTTTCTCTGTCTTTCCACATATTTCTTTTCTGCTTCTCTTTCTCTCTCTATCTCGTGAGTTTCTCTTAATATCTCACTACCATTGTCTGCCTTAATCTCTCCATCCCTATCTCTTCCTCCCTCACCTCCTTCTCTCTGTCTCATCCACAAAAGCATTTCCTCCTTACGCTGATTCCAACATGCAAACCAGTAGTCTTCACTTTTCCCACAATGATGACTATGATCTCAGACCTAGGGTTGGAACGAACCCTAAGAGCCATTGGACAGAGCAACATTAAAGAGAAACAACAAACATTTAGACCCTTTAATTGAATTCATTATGGTTTCCAAGAAGACTCAAATGGGAGACATTGCTCTTTCTTTCTACGTACTCCCCTCCACTGGACACCCTTCCATTTTTGGTGGATATTTCCCTTTCTCCCCTTCTCATCTTGCAACACCTGGGTCCCTCTAACTCTATCACCACCTATTTGACTTTAATCCCAATTGGACATGCTTTTCTCTCCAGAGGAACACAGCTTGTTAGCAGCTAGAGTGGGATATTAATCCAAATACTCAAATCCCAGCAGAGTGCTCTAACCACTATGACACCCACCTGGATTCTTCTACACTTGCCATATGCTTCATTCCTTTGCATTTTCCCCTCACTCGTGGCCTCTGGTACCGTTGCTCAGTTTCCTCTATAATGTCTCTTCCCTCACTCATTTGCTCACTATCATGTGTTTCTATGTATGTGGATCTGTCTCTTTTGCTCTTGCTGTAGGTATTTGTGATTTTCCTTATCTCAACGGCACACTCTAATTTTTTCTCCACATATCACTCTGTATCTGTTTCATTGCATCTATTTCCCTGTGTCTCTCAATCTCTTTCTTTTTCTCCCACCTCTATCTCTTCCTGAAAAGGTTTTGTCTTCCCTTCTAATTCCCCACTCAATAATATCTCATCTTTTCTTTTGCTCCCTATCATCACCAGGATCATAGCTTGAGACCTGGAAGGAGGAGCCACTGAGTCCAACTCCATTAGAGTGTAACGGAAGACAGTGACTTGGACACACTCCCTCAATTGCCCGAGGTGAAACACTTATCACAAATGTGAAGCAGGTTTTGAACTCACGTCACCCTCACTTCCAAGGAAAATCCTCTAGATGACCTTGCTGCCTTCCTGTACATATTCACCCCACTGCTCTACTTCTCTTTCCTGTGGATGCTTCCTTCTTTTTCCCTCTCATCCTCACTGCCTGATTCCCCCCAAAGCTACCTCTCTCTATATATTTCAACCTCCATCCCAAGTGGACATCCTTAGCTGTCTCTGGCACCCATAAAATCGGTGAGCTGAAGCATCATTAGACACCGTCAAGGGCAGCCCTACAATTTTACTAAACAGAAAACTGAGCCTGAAAAATGCCTAAATGATTTCTCCAAAATAACAAAGACTGGTCAGCAGCCAATGTGAGATTCAAATCCAAAAGCCCAATTCCACAAAGAGTGCTTTGTCCACAAGGACACTGACTCTGCACTTGCTAATTGTCTTCTCTCTGCATTTCTCCATCACTTGGGCTTTCTCCTCTTTATTCCTCATTTCCCTCCATAATGGCCTCTTCCCTCACTCCATTGCTCATTATCATGTGGTTCTCTCTTTCTCTTTCTGTCTACATCTCTTTCTCATTCTATATCTGTCTCTGACTTCCTCTTAATATCTCATTACCATTCTCTCTTTATCTTGATTGCTCTGTCTGTTTCTCTCTGCGTTTCTGTCTCTGTCTCTACCTCTCTTCCTCACTGTCTCTCTCATTCCTTCCTTTTCCCTCTCCTTCTTCCTATCTTTTCAAAAGATTTTTTCTTCTTCTCATTCCCACCTAATGATAACTGGTTGATGGTTCCCATGCCCATCATCAACATGACCAAAGATTTAGAGCTGGCAGGAAACTCTGGGGCAATTCAGTTCTTTTCCATTCTAGTATAACAGACAGCAGTTGTTGAGCCACTCTAGCTAAATTGCGCACGGTCAAACACCTATTAAAACTGTGAAGGAGGATTTGAATTCAGGTCATTCTGACTACTGAGAAGAGTATGCAGGACACCCAGTTCTTTTACTCTGCATATTTCGCCCAATCCAAAACTTACATTTTTTGTGGATACCTGTTTCTGTCTTCTTCTCACCTCAGTGCCTCATTCCCTTTATCTCTCTATTCCAAGCTTAAGCCCAAGTGGACAACTTTTCCTTTCTCTCTGGCACCAAGAGGTTCATGGAGCTGGAGCGTCATTAGACACCATCAAATCTAGCCCCATCGCATTTACTGAGAAAACAGAGCTTGTCAGTGGCGGTGGTGGGATTTGGTCTCAATGAGTCATTTCAACATAGAGTGCTCCAACCACTATGACACTGTATGACTGGCTCTAACCTTGCCACATGACAGCGGAAGTCCCTGAACATCGCTCCATAATCTGTAGTCTCTGTTCTCTCTTTCCTCCTCTTCATCCATCAAGGTCTCTTGCCTCACATCTTTCCTCATTGTGGGTTTCTCTGTCTTTCCACATATTTCTTTTCTGCTTCTCTTTCTCTCTCTATCTCGTGAGTTTCTCTTAATATCTCACTACCATTGTCTGCCTTAATCTCTCCATCCCTATCTCTTCCTCCCTCACCTCCTTCTCTCTGTCTCATCCACAAAAGCATTTCCTCCTTACGCTGATTCCAACATGCAAACCAGTAGTCTTCACTTTTCCCACAATGATGACTATGATCTCAGACCTAGGGTTGGAACGAACCCTAAGAGCCATTGGACAGAGCAACATTAAAGAGAAACAACAAACATTTAGACCCTTTAATTGAATTCATTATGGTTTCCAAGAAGACTCAAATGGGAGACATTGCTCTTTCTTTCTACGTACTCCCCTCCACTGGACACCCTTCCATTTTTGGTGGATATTTCCCTTTCTCCCCTTCTCATCTTGCAACACCTGGGTCCCTCTAACTCTATCACCACCTATTTGACTTTAATCCCAATTGGACATGCTTTTCTCTCCAGAGGAACACAGCTTGTTAGCAGCTAGAGTGGGATATTAATCCAAATACTCAAATCCCAGCAGAGTGCTCTAACCACTATGACACCCACCTGGATTCTTCTACACTTGCCATATGCTTCATTCCTTTGCATTTTCCCCTCACTCGTGGCCTCTGGTACCGTTGCTCAGTTTCCTCTATAATGTCTCTTCCCTCACTCATTTGCTCACTATCATGTGTTTCTATGTATGTGGATCTGTCTCTTTTGCTCTTGCTGTAGGTATTTGTGATTTTCCTTATCTCAACGGCACACTCTAATTTTTTCTCCACATATCACTCTGTATCTGTTTCATTGCATCTATTTCCCTGTGTCTCTCAATCTCTTTCTTTTTCTCCCACCTCTATCTCTTCCTGAAAAGGTTTTGTCTTCCCTTCTAATTCCCCACTCAATAATATCTCATCTTTTCTTTTGCTCCCTATCATCACCAGGATCATAGCTTGAGACCTGGAAGGAGGAGCCACTGAGTCCAACTCCATTAGAGTGTAACGGAAGACAGTGACTTGGACACACTCCCTCAATTGCCCGAGGTGAAACACTTATCACAAATGTGAAGCAGGTTTTGAACTCACGTCACCCTCACTTCCAAGGAAAATCCTCTAGATGACCTTGCTGCCTTCCTGTACATATTCACCCCACTGCTCTACTTCTCTTTCCTGTGGATGCTTCCTTCTTTTTCCCTCTCATCCTCACTGCCTGATTCCCCCCAAAGCTACCTCTCTCTATATATTTCAACCTCCATCCCAAGTGGACATCCTTAGCTGTCTCTGGCACCCATAAAATCGGTGAGCTGAAGCATCATTAGACACCGTCAAGGGCAGCCCTACAATTTTACTAAACAGAAAACTGAGCCTGAAAAATGCCTAAATGATTTCTCCAAAATAACAAAGACTGGTCAGCAGCCAATGTGAGATTCAAATCCAAAAGCCCAATTCCACAAAGAGTGCTTTGTCCACAAGGACACTGACTCTGCACTTGCTAATTGTCTTCTCTCTGCATTTCTCCATCACTTGGGCTTTCTCCTCTTTATTCCTCATTTCCCTCCATAATGGCCTCTTCCCTCACTCCATTGCTCATTATCATGTGGTTCTCTCTTTCTCTTTCTGTCTACATCTCTTTCTCATTCTATATCTGTCTCTGACTTCCTCTTAATATCTCATTACCATTCTCTCTTTATCTTGATTGCTCTGTCTGTTTCTCTCTGCGTTTCTGTCTCTGTCTCTACCTCTCTTCCTCACTGTCTCTCTCATTCCTTCCTTTTCCCTCTCCTTCTTCCTATCTTTTCAAAAGATTTTTTCTTCTTCTCATTCCCACCTAATGATAACTGGTTGATGGTTCCCATGCCCATCATCAACATGACCAAAGATTTAGAGCTGGCAGGAAACTCTGGGGCAATTCAGTTCTTTTCCATTCTAGTATAACAGACAGCAGTTGTTGAGCCACTCTAGCTAAATTGCGCACGGTCAAACACCTATTAAAACTGTGAAGGAGGATTTGAATTCAGGTCATTCTGACTACTGAGAAGAGTATGCAGGACACCCAGTTCTTTTACTCTGCATATTTCGCCCAATCCAAAACTTACATTTTTTGTGGATACCTGTTTCTGTCTTCTTCTCACCTCAGTGCCTCATTCCCTTTATCTCTCTATTCCAAGCTTAAGCCCAAGTGGACAACTTTTCCTTTCTCTCTGGCACCAAGAGGTTCATGGAGCTGGAGCGTCATTAGACACCATCAAATCTAGCCCCATCGCATTTACTGAGAAAACAGAGCTTGTCAGTGGCGGTGGTGGGATTTGGTCTCAATGAGTCATTTCAACATAGAGTACTCCAACCACTATGACACTGTATGACTGGCTCTAACCTTGCCACATGACAGCGGAAGTCCCTGAACATCGCTCCATAATCTGTAGTCTCTGTTCTCTCTTTCCTCCTCTTCATCCATCAAGGTCTCTTGCCTCACATCTTTCCTCATTGTGGGTTTCTCTGTCTTTCCACATATTTCTTTTCTGCTTCTCTTTCTCTCTCTATCTCGTGAGTTTCTCTTAATATCTCACTACCATTGTCTGCCTTAATCTCTCCATCCCTATCTCTTCCTCCCTCACCTCCTTCTCTCTGTCTCATCCACAAAAGCATTTCCTCCTTACGCTGATTCCAACATGCAAACCAGTAGTCTTCACTTTTCCCACAATGATGACTATGATCTCAGACCTAGGGTTGGAACGAACCCTAAGAGCCATTGGACAGAGCAACATTAAAGAGAAACAACAAACATTTAGACCCTTTAATTGAATTCATTATGGTTTCCAAGAAGACTCAAATGGGAGACATTGCTCTTTCTTTCTACGTACTCCCCTCCACTGGACACCCTTCCATTTTTGGTGGATATTTCCCTTTCTCCCCTTCTCATCTTGCAACACCTGGGTCCCTCTAACTCTATCACCACCTATTTGACTTTAATCCCAATTGGACATGCTTTTCTCTCCAGAGGAACACAGCTTGTTAGCAGCTAGAGTGGGATATTAATCCAAATACTCAAATCCCAGCAGAGTGCTCTAACCACTATGACACCCACCTGGATTCTTCTACACTTGCCATATGCTTCATTCCTTTGCATTTTCCCCTCACTCGTGGCCTCTGGTACCGTTGCTCAGTTTCCTCTATAATGTCTCTTCCCTCACTCATTTGCTCACTATCATGTGTTTCTATGTATGTGGATCTGTCTCTTTTGCTCTTGCTGTAGGTATTTGTGATTTTCCTTATCTCAACGGCACACTCTAATTTTTTCTCCACATATCACTCTGTATCTGTTTCATTGCATCTATTTCCCTGTGTCTCTCAATCTCTTTCTTTTTCTCCCACCTCTATCTCTTCCTGAAAAGGTTTTGTCTTCCCTTCTAATTCCCCACTCAATAATATCTCATCTTTTCTTTTGCTCCCTATCATCACCAGGATCATAGCTTGAGACCTGGAAGGAGGAGCCACTGAGTCCAACTCCATTAGAGTGTAACGGAAGACAGTGACTTGGACACACTCCCTCAATTGCCCGAGGTGAAACACTTATCACAAATGTGAAGCAGGTTTTGAACTCACGTCACCCTCACTTCCAAGGAAAATCCTCTAGATGACCTTGCTACCTTCCTGTACATATTCACCCCACTGCTCTACTTCTCTTTCCTGTGGATGCTTCCTTCTTTTTCCCTCTCATCCTCACTGCCTGATTCCCCCCAAAGCTACCTCTCTCTATATATTTCAACCTCCATCCCAAGTGGACATCCTTAGCTGTCTCTGGCACCCATAAAATCGGTGAGCTGAAGCATCATTAGACACCGTCAAGGGCAGCCCTACAATTTTACTAAACAGAAAACTGAGCCTGAAAAATGCCTAAATGATTTCTCCAAAATAACAAAGACTGGTCAGCAGCCAATGTGAGATTCAAATCCAAAAGCCCAATTCCACAAAGAGTGCTTTGTCCACAAGGACACTGACTCTGCACTTGCTAATTGTCTTCTCTCTGCATTTCTCCATCACTTGGGCTTTCTCCTCTTTATTCCTCATTTCCCTCCATAATGGCCTCTTCCCTCACTCCATTGCTCATTATCATGTGGTTCTCTCTTTCTCTTTCTGTCTACATCTCTTTCTCATTCTATATCTGTCTCTGACTTCCTCTTAATATCTCATTACCATTCTCTCTTTATCTTGATTGCTCTGTCTGTTTCTCTCTGCGTTTCTGTCTCTGTCTCTACCTCTCTTCCTCACTGTCTCTCTCATTCCTTCCTTTTCCCTCTCCTTCTTCCTATCTTTTCAAAAGATTTTTTCTTCTTCTCATTCCCACCTAATGATAACTGGTTGATGGTTCCCATGCCCATCATCAACATGACCAAAGATTTAGAGCTGGCAGGAAACTCTGGGGCAATTCAGTTCTTTTCCATTCTAGTATAACAGACAGCAGTTGTTGAGCCACTCTAGCTAAATTGCGCACGGTCAAACACCTATTAAAACTGTGAAGGAGGATTTGAATTCAGGTCATTCTGACTACTGAGAAGAGTATGCAGGACACCCAGTTCTTTTACTCTGCATATTTCGCCCAATCCAAAACTTACATTTTTTGTGGATACCTGTTTCTGTCTTCTTCTCACCTCAGTGCCTCATTCCCTTTATCTCTCTATTCCAAGCTTAAGCCCAAGTGGACAACTTTTCCTTTCTCTCTGGCACCAAGAGGTTCATGGAGCTGGAGCGTCATTAGACACCATCAAATCTAGCCCCATCGCATTTACTGAGAAAACAGAGCTTGTCAGTGGCGGTGGTGGGATTTGGTCTCAATGAGTCATTTCAACATAGAGTGCTCCAACCACTATGACACTGTATGACTGGCTCTAACCTTGCCACATGACAGCGGAAGTCCCTGAACATCGCTCCATAATCTGTAGTCTCTGTTCTCTCTTTCCTCCTCTTCATCCATCAAGGTCTCTTGCCTCACATCTTTCCTCATTGTGGGTTTCTCTGTCTTTCCACATATTTCTTTTCTGCTTCTCTTTCTCTCTCTATCTCGTGAGTTTCTCTTAATATCTCACTACCATTGTCTGCCTTAATCTCTCCATCCCTATCTCTTCCTCCCTCACCTCCTTCTCTCTGTCTCATCCACAAAAGCATTTCCTCCTTACGCTGATTCCAACATGCAAACCAGTAGTCTTCACTTTTCCCACAATGATGACTATGATCTCAGACCTAGGGTTGGAACGAACCCTAAGAGCCATTGGACAGAGCAACATTAAAGAGAAACAACAAACATTTAGACCCTTTAATTGAATTCATTATGGTTTCCAAGAAGACTCAAATGGGAGACATTGCTCTTTCTTTCTACGTACTCCCCTCCACTGGACACCCTTCCATTTTTGGTGGATATTTCCCTTTCTCCCCTTCTCATCTTGCAACACCTGGGTCCCTCTAACTCTATCACCACCTATTTGACTTTAATCCCAATTGGACATGCTTTTCTCTCCAGAGGAACACAGCTTGTTAGCAGCTAGAGTGGGATATTAATCCAAATACTCAAATCCCAGCAGAGTGCTCTAACCACTATGACACCCACCTGGATTCTTCTACACTTGCCATATGCTTCATTCCTTTGCATTTTCCCCTCACTCGTGGCCTCTGGTACCGTTGCTCAGTTTCCTCTATAATGTCTCTTCCCTCACTCATTTGCTCACTATCATGTGTTTCTATGTATGTGGATCTGTCTCTTTTGCTCTTGCTGTAGGTATTTGTGATTTTCCTTATCTCAACGGCACACTCTAATTTTTTCTCCACATATCACTCTGTATCTGTTTCATTGCATCTATTTCCCTGTGTCTCTCAATCTCTTTCTTTTTCTCCCACCTCTATCTCTTCCTGAAAAGGTTTTGTCTTCCCTTCTAATTCCCCACTCAATAATATCTCATCTTTTCTTTTGCTCCCTATCATCACCAGGATCATAGCTTGAGACCTGGAAGGAGGAGCCACTGAGTCCAACTCCATTAGAGTGTAACGGAAGACAGTGACTTGGACACACTCCCTCAATTGCCCGAGGTGAAACACTTATCACAAATGTGAAGCAGGTTTTGAACTCACGTCACCCTCACTTCCAAGGAAAATCCTCTAGATGACCTTGCTGCCTTCCTGTACATATTCACCCCACTGCTCTACTTCTCTTTCCTGTGGATGCTTCCTTCTTTTTCCCTCTCATCCTCACTGCCTGATTCCCCCCAAAGCTACCTCTCTCTATATATTTCAACCTCCATCCCAAGTGGACATCCTTAGCTGTCTCTGGCACCCATAAAATCGGTGAGCTGAAGCATCATTAGACACCGTCAAGGGCAGCCCTACAATTTTACTAAACAGAAAACTGAGCCTGAAAAATGCCTAAATGATTTCTCCAAAATAACAAAGACTGGTCAGCAGCCAATGTGAGATTCAAATCCAAAAGCCCAATTCCACAAAGAGTGCTTTGTCCACAAGGACACTGACTCTGCACTTGCTAATTGTCTTCTCTCTGCATTTCTCCATCACTTGGGCTTTCTCCTCTTTATTCCTCATTTCCCTCCATAATGGCCTCTTCCCTCACTCCATTGCTCATTATCATGTGGTTCTCTCTTTCTCTTTCTGTCTACATCTCTTTCTCATTCTATATCTGTCTCTGACTTCCTCTTAATATCTCATTACCATTCTCTCTTTATCTTGATTGCTCTGTCTGTTTCTCTCTGCGTTTCTGTCTCTGTCTCTACCTCTCTTCCTCACTGTCTCTCTCATTCCTTCCTTTTCCCTCTCCTTCTTCCTATCTTTTCAAAAGATTTTTTCTTCTTCTCATTCCCACCTAATGATAACTGGTTGATGGTTCCCATGCCCATCATCAACATGACCAAAGATTTAGAGCTGGCAGGAAACTCTGGGGCAATTCAGTTCTTTTCCATTCTAGTATAACAGACAGCAGTTGTTGAGCCACTCTAGCTAAATTGCGCACGGTCAAACACCTATTAAAACTGTGAAGGAGGATTTGAATTCAGGTCATTCTGACTACTGAGAAGAGTATGCAGGACACCCAGTTCTTTTACTCTGCATATTTCGCCCAATCCAAAACTTACATTTTTTGTGGATACCTGTTTCTGTCTTCTTCTCACCTCAGTGCCTCATTCCCTTTATCTCTCTATTCCAAGCTTAAGCCCAAGTGGACAACTTTTCCTTTCTCTCTGGCACCAAGAGGTTCATGGAGCTGGAGCGTCATTAGACACCATCAAATCTAGCCCCATCGCATTTACTGAGAAAACAGAGCTTGTCAGTGGCGGTGGTGGGATTTGGTCTCAATGAGTCATTTCAACATAGAGTACTCCAACCACTATGACACTGTATGACTGGCTCTAACCTTGCCACATGACAGCGGAAGTCCCTGAACATCGCTCCATAATCTGTAGTCTCTGTTCTCTCTTTCCTCCTCTTCATCCATCAAGGTCTCTTGCCTCACATCTTTCCTCATTGTGGGTTTCTCTGTCTTTCCACATATTTCTTTTCTGCTTCTCTTTCTCTCTCTATCTCGTGAGTTTCTCTTAATATCTCACTACCATTGTCTGCCTTAATCTCTCCATCCCTATCTCTTCCTCCCTCACCTCCTTCTCTCTGTCTCATCCACAAAAGCATTTCCTCCTTACGCTGATTCCAACATGCAAACCAGTAGTCTTCACTTTTCCCACAATGATGACTATGATCTCAGACCTAGGGTTGGAACGAACCCTAAGAGCCATTGGACAGAGCAACATTAAAGAGAAACAACAAACATTTAGACCCTTTAATTGAATTCATTATGGTTTCCAAGAAGACTCAAATGGGAGACATTGCTCTTTCTTTCTACGTACTCCCCTCCACTGGACACCCTTCCATTTTTGGTGGATATTTCCCTTTCTCCCCTTCTCATCTTGCAACACCTGGGTCCCTCTAACTCTATCACCACCTATTTGACTTTAATCCCAATTGGACATGCTTTTCTCTCCAGAGGAACACAGCTTGTTAGCAGCTAGAGTGGGATATTAATCCAAATACTCAAATCCCAGCAGAGTGCTCTAACCACTATGACACCCACCTGGATTCTTCTACACTTGCCATATGCTTCATTCCTTTGCATTTTCCCCTCACTCGTGGCCTCTGGTACCGTTGCTCAGTTTCCTCTATAATGTCTCTTCCCTCACTCATTTGCTCACTATCATGTGTTTCTATGTATGTGGATCTGTCTCTTTTGCTCTTGCTGTAGGTATTTGTGATTTTCCTTATCTCAACGGCACACTCTAATTTTTTCTCCACATATCACTCTGTATCTGTTTCATTGCATCTATTTCCCTGTGTCTCTCAATCTCTTTCTTTTTCTCCCACCTCTATCTCTTCCTGAAAAGGTTTTGTCTTCCCTTCTAATTCCCCACTCAATAATATCTCATCTTTTCTTTTGCTCCCTATCATCACCAGGATCATAGCTTGAGACCTGGAAGGAGGAGCCACTGAGTCCAACTCCATTAGAGTGTAACGGAAGACAGTGACTTGGACACACTCCCTCAATTGCCCGAGGTGAAACACTTATCACAAATGTGAAGCAGGTTTTGAACTCACGTCACCCTCACTTCCAAGGAAAATCCTCTAGATGACCTTGCTACCTTCCTGTACATATTCACCCCACTGCTCTACTTCTCTTTCCTGTGGATGCTTCCTTCTTTTTCCCTCTCATCCTCACTGCCTGATTCCCCCCAAAGCTACCTCTCTCTATATATTTCAACCTCCATCCCAAGTGGACATCCTTAGCTGTCTCTGGCACCCATAAAATCGGTGAGCTGAAGCATCATTAGACACCGTCAAGGGCAGCCCTACAATTTTACTAAACAGAAAACTGAGCCTGAAAAATGCCTAAATGATTTCTCCAAAATAACAAAGACTGGTCAGCAGCCAATGTGAGATTCAAATCCAAAAGCCCAATTCCACAAAGAGTGCTTTGTCCACAAGGACACTGACTCTGCACTTGCTAATTGTCTTCTCTCTGCATTTCTCCATCACTTGGGCTTTCTCCTCTTTATTCCTCATTTCCCTCCATAATGGCCTCTTCCCTCACTCCATTGCTCATTATCATGTGGTTCTCTCTTTCTCTTTCTGTCTACATCTCTTTCTCATTCTATATCTGTCTCTGACTTCCTCTTAATATCTCATTACCATTCTCTCTTTATCTTGATTGCTCTGTCTGTTTCTCTCTGCGTTTCTGTCTCTGTCTCTACCTCTCTTCCTCACTGTCTCTCTCATTCCTTCCTTTTCCCTCTCCTTCTTCCTATCTTTTCAAAAGATTTTTTCTTCTTCTCATTCCCACCTAATGATAACTGGTTGATGGTTCCCATGCCCATCATCAACATGACCAAAGATTTAGAGCTGGCAGGAAACTCTGGGGCAATTCAGTTCTTTTCCATTCTAGTATAACAGACAGCAGTTGTTGAGCCACTCTAGCTAAATTGCGCACGGTCAAACACCTATTAAAACTGTGAAGGAGGATTTGAATTCAGGTCATTCTGACTACTGAGAAGAGTATGCAGGACACCCAGTTCTTTTACTCTGCATATTTCGCCCAATCCAAAACTTACATTTTTTGTGGATACCTGTTTCTGTCTTCTTCTCACCTCAGTGCCTCATTCCCTTTATCTCTCTATTCCAAGCTTAAGCCCAAGTGGACAACTTTTCCTTTCTCTCTGGCACCAAGAGGTTCATGGAGCTGGAGCGTCATTAGACACCATCAAATCTAGCCCCATCGCATTTACTGAGAAAACAGAGCTTGTCAGTGGCGGTGGTGGGATTTGGTCTCAATGAGTCATTTCAACATAGAGTGCTCCAACCACTATGACACTGTATGACTGGCTCTAACCTTGCCACATGACAGCGGAAGTCCCTGAACATCGCTCCATAATCTGTAGTCTCTGTTCTCTCTTTCCTCCTCTTCATCCATCAAGGTCTCTTGCCTCACATCTTTCCTCATTGTGGGTTTCTCTGTCTTTCCACATATTTCTTTTCTGCTTCTCTTTCTCTCTCTATCTCGTGAGTTTCTCTTAATATCTCACTACCATTGTCTGCCTTAATCTCTCCATCCCTATCTCTTCCTCCCTCACCTCCTTCTCTCTGTCTCATCCACAAAAGCATTTCCTCCTTACGCTGATTCCAACATGCAAACCAGTAGTCTTCACTTTTCCCACAATGATGACTATGATCTCAGACCTAGGGTTGGAACGAACCCTAAGAGCCATTGGACAGAGCAACATTAAAGAGAAACAACAAACATTTAGACCCTTTAATTGAATTCATTATGGTTTCCAAGAAGACTCAAATGGGAGACATTGCTCTTTCTTTCTACGTACTCCCCTCCACTGGACACCCTTCCATTTTTGGTGGATATTTCCCTTTCTCCCCTTCTCATCTTGCAACACCTGGGTCCCTCTAACTCTATCACCACCTATTTGACTTTAATCCCAATTGGACATGCTTTTCTCTCCAGAGGAACACAGCTTGTTAGCAGCTAGAGTGGGATATTAATCCAAATACTCAAATCCCAGCAGAGTGCTCTAACCACTATGACACCCACCTGGATTCTTCTACACTTGCCATATGCTTCATTCCTTTGCATTTTCCCCTCACTCGTGGCCTCTGGTACCGTTGCTCAGTTTCCTCTATAATGTCTCTTCCCTCACTCATTTGCTCACTATCATGTGTTTCTATGTATGTGGATCTGTCTCTTTTGCTCTTGCTGTAGGTATTTGTGATTTTCCTTATCTCAACGGCACACTCTAATTTTTTCTCCACATATCACTCTGTATCTGTTTCATTGCATCTATTTCCCTGTGTCTCTCAATCTCTTTCTTTTTCTCCCACCTCTATCTCTTCCTGAAAAGGTTTTGTCTTCCCTTCTAATTCCCCACTCAATAATATCTCATCTTTTCTTTTGCTCCCTATCATCACCAGGATCATAGCTTGAGACCTGGAAGGAGGAGCCACTGAGTCCAACTCCATTAGAGTGTAACGGAAGACAGTGACTTGGACACACTCCCTCAATTGCCCGAGGTGAAACACTTATCACAAATGTGAAGCAGGTTTTGAACTCACGTCACCCTCACTTCCAAGGAAAATCCTCTAGATGACCTTGCTGCCTTCCTGTACATATTCACCCCACTGCTCTACTTCTCTTTCCTGTGGATGCTTCCTTCTTTTTCCCTCTCATCCTCACTGCCTGATTCCCCCCAAAGCTACCTCTCTCTATATATTTCAACCTCCATCCCAAGTGGACATCCTTAGCTGTCTCTGGCACCCATAAAATCGGTGAGCTGAAGCATCATTAGACACCGTCAAGGGCAGCCCTACAATTTTACTAAACAGAAAACTGAGCCTGAAAAATGCCTAAATGATTTCTCCAAAATAACAAAGACTGGTCAGCAGCCAATGTGAGATTCAAATCCAAAAGCCCAATTCCACAAAGAGTGCTTTGTCCACAAGGACACTGACTCTGCACTTGCTAATTGTCTTCTCTCTGCATTTCTCCATCACTTGGGCTTTCTCCTCTTTATTCCTCATTTCCCTCCATAATGGCCTCTTCCCTCACTCCATTGCTCATTATCATGTGGTTCTCTCTTTCTCTTTCTGTCTACATCTCTTTCTCATTCTATATCTGTCTCTGACTTCCTCTTAATATCTCATTACCATTCTCTCTTTATCTTGATTGCTCTGTCTGTTTCTCTCTGCGTTTCTGTCTCTGTCTCTACCTCTCTTCCTCACTGTCTCTCTCATTCCTTCCTTTTCCCTCTCCTTCTTCCTATCTTTTCAAAAGATTTTTTCTTCTTCTCATTCCCACCTAATGATAACTGGTTGATGGTTCCCATGCCCATCATCAACATGACCAAAGATTTAGAGCTGGCAGGAAACTCTGGGGCAATTCAGTTCTTTTCCATTCTAGTATAACAGACAGCAGTTGTTGAGCCACTCTAGCTAAATTGCGCACGGTCAAACACCTATTAAAACTGTGAAGGAGGATTTGAATTCAGGTCATTCTGACTACTGAGAAGAGTATGCAGGACACCCAGTTCTTTTACTCTGCATATTTCGCCCAATCCAAAACTTACATTTTTTGTGGATACCTGTTTCTGTCTTCTTCTCACCTCAGTGCCTCATTCCCTTTATCTCTCTATTCCAAGCTTAAGCCCAAGTGGACAACTTTTCCTTTCTCTCTGGCACCAAGAGGTTCATGGAGCTGGAGCGTCATTAGACACCATCAAATCTAGCCCCATCGCATTTACTGAGAAAACAGAGCTTGTCAGTGGCGGTGGTGGGATTTGGTCTCAATGAGTCATTTCAACATAGAGTACTCCAACCACTATGACACTGTATGACTGGCTCTAACCTTGCCACATGACAGCGGAAGTCCCTGAACATCGCTCCATAATCTGTAGTCTCTGTTCTCTCTTTCCTCCTCTTCATCCATCAAGGTCTCTTGCCTCACATCTTTCCTCATTGTGGGTTTCTCTGTCTTTCCACATATTTCTTTTCTGCTTCTCTTTCTCTCTCTATCTCGTGAGTTTCTCTTAATATCTCACTACCATTGTCTGCCTTAATCTCTCCATCCCTATCTCTTCCTCCCTCACCTCCTTCTCTCTGTCTCATCCACAAAAGCATTTCCTCCTTACGCTGATTCCAACATGCAAACCAGTAGTCTTCACTTTTCCCACAATGATGACTATGATCTCAGACCTAGGGTTGGAACGAACCCTAAGAGCCATTGGACAGAGCAACATTAAAGAGAAACAACAAACATTTAGACCCTTTAATTGAATTCATTATGGTTTCCAAGAAGACTCAAATGGGAGACATTGCTCTTTCTTTCTACGTACTCCCCTCCACTGGACACCCTTCCATTTTTGGTGGATATTTCCCTTTCTCCCCTTCTCATCTTGCAACACCTGGGTCCCTCTAACTCTATCACCACCTATTTGACTTTAATCCCAATTGGACATGCTTTTCTCTCCAGAGGAACACAGCTTGTTAGCAGCTAGAGTGGGATATTAATCCAAATACTCAAATCCCAGCAGAGTGCTCTAACCACTATGACACCCACCTGGATTCTTCTACACTTGCCATATGCTTCATTCCTTTGCATTTTCCCCTCACTCGTGGCCTCTGGTACCGTTGCTCAGTTTCCTCTATAATGTCTCTTCCCTCACTCATTTGCTCACTATCATGTGTTTCTATGTATGTGGATCTGTCTCTTTTGCTCTTGCTGTAGGTATTTGTGATTTTCCTTATCTCAACGGCACACTCTAATTTTTTCTCCACATATCACTCTGTATCTGTTTCATTGCATCTATTTCCCTGTGTCTCTCAATCTCTTTCTTTTTCTCCCACCTCTATCTCTTCCTGAAAAGGTTTTGTCTTCCCTTCTAATTCCCCACTCAATAATATCTCATCTTTTCTTTTGCTCCCTATCATCACCAGGATCATAGCTTGAGACCTGGAAGGAGGAGCCACTGAGTCCAACTCCATTAGAGTGTAACGGAAGACAGTGACTTGGACACACTCCCTCAATTGCCCGAGGTGAAACACTTATCACAAATGTGAAGCAGGTTTTGAACTCACGTCACCCTCACTTCCAAGGAAAATCCTCTAGATGACCTTGCTACCTTCCTGTACATATTCACCCCACTGCTCTACTTCTCTTTCCTGTGGATGCTTCCTTCTTTTTCCCTCTCATCCTCACTGCCTGATTCCCCCCAAAGCTACCTCTCTCTATATATTTCAACCTCCATCCCAAGTGGACATCCTTAGCTGTCTCTGGCACCCATAAAATCGGTGAGCTGAAGCATCATTAGACACCGTCAAGGGCAGCCCTACAATTTTACTAAACAGAAAACTGAGCCTGAAAAATGCCTAAATGATTTCTCCAAAATAACAAAGACTGGTCAGCAGCCAATGTGAGATTCAAATCCAAAAGCCCAATTCCACAAAGAGTGCTTTGTCCACAAGGACACTGACTCTGCACTTGCTAATTGTCTTCTCTCTGCATTTCTCCATCACTTGGGCTTTCTCCTCTTTATTCCTCATTTCCCTCCATAATGGCCTCTTCCCTCACTCCATTGCTCATTATCATGTGGTTCTCTCTTTCTCTTTCTGTCTACATCTCTTTCTCATTCTATATCTGTCTCTGACTTCCTCTTAATATCTCATTACCATTCTCTCTTTATCTTGATTGCTCTGTCTGTTTCTCTCTGCGTTTCTGTCTCTGTCTCTACCTCTCTTCCTCACTGTCTCTCTCATTCCTTCCTTTTCCCTCTCCTTCTTCCTATCTTTTCAAAAGATTTTTTCTTCTTCTCATTCCCACCTAATGATAACTGGTTGATGGTTCCCATGCCCATCATCAACATGACCAAAGATTTAGAGCTGGCAGGAAACTCTGGGGCAATTCAGTTCTTTTCCATTCTAGTATAACAGACAGCAGTTGTTGAGCCACTCTAGCTAAATTGCGCACGGTCAAACACCTATTAAAACTGTGAAGGAGGATTTGAATTCAGGTCATTCTGACTACTGAGAAGAGTATGCAGGACACCCAGTTCTTTTACTCTGCATATTTCGCCCAATCCAAAACTTACATTTTTTGTGGATACCTGTTTCTGTCTTCTTCTCACCTCAGTGCCTCATTCCCTTTATCTCTCTATTCCAAGCTTAAGCCCAAGTGGACAACTTTTCCTTTCTCTCTGGCACCAAGAGGTTCATGGAGCTGGAGCGTCATTAGACACCATCAAATCTAGCCCCATCGCATTTACTGAGAAAACAGAGCTTGTCAGTGGCGGTGGTGGGATTTGGTCTCAATGAGTCATTTCAACATAGAGTGCTCCAACCACTATGACACTGTATGACTGGCTCTAACCTTGCCACATGACAGCGGAAGTCCCTGAACATCGCTCCATAATCTGTAGTCTCTGTTCTCTCTTTCCTCCTCTTCATCCATCAAGGTCTCTTGCCTCACATCTTTCCTCATTGTGGGTTTCTCTGTCTTTCCACATATTTCTTTTCTGCTTCTCTTTCTCTCTCTATCTCGTGAGTTTCTCTTAATATCTCACTACCATTGTCTGCCTTAATCTCTCCATCCCTATCTCTTCCTCCCTCACCTCCTTCTCTCTGTCTCATCCACAAAAGCATTTCCTCCTTACGCTGATTCCAACATGCAAACCAGTAGTCTTCACTTTTCCCACAATGATGACTATGATCTCAGACCTAGGGTTGGAACGAACCCTAAGAGCCATTGGACAGAGCAACATTAAAGAGAAACAACAAACATTTAGACCCTTTAATTGAATTCATTATGGTTTCCAAGAAGACTCAAATGGGAGACATTGCTCTTTCTTTCTACGTACTCCCCTCCACTGGACACCCTTCCATTTTTGGTGGATATTTCCCTTTCTCCCCTTCTCATCTTGCAACACCTGGGTCCCTCTAACTCTATCACCACCTATTTGACTTTAATCCCAATTGGACATGCTTTTCTCTCCAGAGGAACACAGCTTGTTAGCAGCTAGAGTGGGATATTAATCCAAATACTCAAATCCCAGCAGAGTGCTCTAACCACTATGACACCCACCTGGATTCTTCTACACTTGCCATATGCTTCATTCCTTTGCATTTTCCCCTCACTCGTGGCCTCTGGTACCGTTGCTCAGTTTCCTCTATAATGTCTCTTCCCTCACTCATTTGCTCACTATCATGTGTTTCTATGTATGTGGATCTGTCTCTTTTGCTCTTGCTGTAGGTATTTGTGATTTTCCTTATCTCAACGGCACACTCTAATTTTTTCTCCACATATCACTCTGTATCTGTTTCATTGCATCTATTTCCCTGTGTCTCTCAATCTCTTTCTTTTTCTCCCACCTCTATCTCTTCCTGAAAAGGTTTTGTCTTCCCTTCTAATTCCCCACTCAATAATATCTCATCTTTTCTTTTGCTCCCTATCATCACCAGGATCATAGCTTGAGACCTGGAAGGAGGAGCCACTGAGTCCAACTCCATTAGAGTGTAACGGAAGACAGTGACTTGGACACACTCCCTCAATTGCCCGAGGTGAAACACTTATCACAAATGTGAAGCAGGTTTTGAACTCACGTCACCCTCACTTCCAAGGAAAATCCTCTAGATGACCTTGCTGCCTTCCTGTACATATTCACCCCACTGCTCTACTTCTCTTTCCTGTGGATGCTTCCTTCTTTTTCCCTCTCATCCTCACTGCCTGATTCCCCCCAAAGCTACCTCTCTATATATATTTCAACCTCCATCCCAAGTGGACATCCTTAGCTGTCTCTGGCACCCATAAAATCGGTGAGCTGAAGCATCATTAGACACCGTCAAGGGCAGCCCTACAATTTTACTAAACAGAAAACTGAGCCTGAAAAATGCCTAAATGATTTCTCCAAAATAACAAAGACTGGTCAGCAGCCAATGTGAGATTCAAATCCAAAAGCCCAATTCCACAAAGAGTGCTTTGTCCACAAGGACACTGACTCTGCACTTGCTAATTGTCTTCTCTCTGCATTTCTCCATCACTTGGGCTTTCTCCTCTTTATTCCTCATTTCCCTCCATAATGGCCTCTTCCCTCACTCCATTGCTCATTATCATGTGGTTCTCTCTTTCTCTTTCTGTCTACATCTCTTTCTCATTCTATATCTGTCTCTGACTTCCTCTTAATATCTCATTACCATTCTCTCTTTATCTTGATTGCTCTGTCTGTTTCTCTCTGCGTTTCTGTCTCTGTCTCTACCTCTCTTCCTCACTGTCTCTCTCATTCCTTCCTTTTCCCTCTCCTTCTTCCTATCTTTTCAAAAGATTTTTTCTTCTTCTCATTCCCACCTAATGATAACTGGTTGATGGTTCCCATGCCCATCATCAACATGACCAAAGATTTAGAGCTGGCAGGAAACTCTGGGGCAATTCAGTTCTTTTCCATTCTAGTATAACAGACAGCAGTTGTTGAGCCACTCTAGCTAAATTGCGCACGGTCAAACACCTATTAAAACTGTGAAGGAGGATTTGAATTCAGGTCATTCTGACTACTGAGAAGAGTATGCAGGACACCCAGTTCTTTTACTCTGCATATTTCGCCCAATCCAAAACTTACATTTTTTGTGGATACCTGTTTCTGTCTTCTTCTCACCTCAGTGCCTCATTCCCTTTATCTCTCTATTCCAAGCTTAAGCCCAAGTGGACAACTTTTCCTTTCTCTCTGGCACCAAGAGGTTCATGGAGCTGGAGCGTCATTAGACACCATCAAATCTAGCCCCATCGCATTTACTGAGAAAACAGAGCTTGTCAGTGGCGGTGGTGGGATTTGGTCTCAATGAGTCATTTCAACATAGAGTGCTCCAACCACTATGACACTGTATGACTGGCTCTAACCTTGCCACATGACAGCGGAAGTCCCTGAACATCGCTCCATAATCTGTAGTCTCTGTTCTCTCTTTCCTCCTCTTCATCCATCAAGGTCTCTTGCCTCACATCTTTCCTCATTGTGGGTTTCTCTGTCTTTCCACATATTTCTTTTCTGCTTCTCTTTCTCTCTCTATCTCGTGAGTTTCTCTTAATATCTCACTACCATTGTCTGCCTTAATCTCTCCATCCCTATCTCTTCCTCCCTCACCTCCTTCTCTCTGTCTCATCCACAAAAGCATTTCCTCCTTACGCTGATTCCAACATGCAAACCAGTAGTCTTCACTTTTCCCACAATGATGACTATGATCTCAGACCTAGGGTTGGAACGAACCCTAAGAGCCATTGGACAGAGCAACATTAAAGAGAAACAACAAACATTTAGACCCTTTAATTGAATTCATTATGGTTTCCAAGAAGACTCAAATGGGAGACATTGCTCTTTCTTTCTACGTACTCCCCTCCACTGGACACCCTTCCATTTTTGGTGGATATTTCCCTTTCTCCCCTTCTCATCTTGCAACACCTGGGTCCCTCTAACTCTATCACCACCTATTTGACTTTAATCCCAATTGGACATGCTTTTCTCTCCAGAGGAACACAGCTTGTTAGCAGCTAGAGTGGGATATTAATCCAAATACTCAAATCCCAGCAGAGTGCTCTAACCACTATGACACCCACCTGGATTCTTCTACACTTGCCATATGCTTCATTCCTTTGCATTTTCCCCTCACTCGTGGCCTCTGGTACCGTTGCTCAGTTTCCTCTATAATGTCTCTTCCCTCACTCATTTGCTCACTATCATGTGTTTCTATGTATGTGGATCTGTCTCTTTTGCTCTTGCTGTAGGTATTTGTGATTTTCCTTATCTCAACGGCACACTCTAATTTTTTCTCCACATATCACTCTGTATCTGTTTCATTGCATCTATTTCCCTGTGTCTCTCAATCTCTTTCTTTTTCTCCCACCTCTATCTCTTCCTGAAAAGGTTTTGTCTTCCCTTCTAATTCCCCACTCAATAATATCTCATCTTTTCTTTTGCTCCCTATCATCACCAGGATCATAGCTTGAGACCTGGAAGGAGGAGCCACTGAGTCCAACTCCATTAGAGTGTAACGGAAGACAGTGACTTGGACACACTCCCTCAATTGCCCGAGGTGAAACACTTATCACAAATGTGAAGCAGGTTTTGAACTCACGTCACCCTCACTTCCAAGGAAAATCCTCTAGATGACCTTGCTGCCTTCCTGTACATATTCACCCCACTGCTCTACTTCTCTTTCCTGTGGATGCTTCCTTCTTTTTCCCTCTCATCCTCACTGCCTGATTCCCCCCAAAGCTACCTCTCTCTATATATTTCAACCTCCATCCCAAGTGGACATCCTTAGCTGTCTCTGGCACCCATAAAATCGGTGAGCTGAAGCATCATTAGACACCGTCAAGGGCAGCCCTACAATTTTACTAAACAGAAAACTGAGCCTGAAAAATGCCTAAATGATTTCTCCAAAATAACAAAGACTGGTCAGCAGCCAATGTGAGATTCAAATCCAAAAGCCCAATTCCACAAAGAGTGCTTTGTCCACAAGGACACTGACTCTGCACTTGCTAATTGTCTTCTCTCTGCATTTCTCCATCACTTGGGCTTTCTCCTCTTTATTCCTCATTTCCCTCCATAATGGCCTCTTCCCTCACTCCATTGCTCATTATCATGTGGTTCTCTCTTTCTCTTTCTGTCTACATCTCTTTCTCATTCTATATCTGTCTCTGACTTCCTCTTAATATCTCATTACCATTCTCTCTTTATCTTGATTGCTCTGTCTGTTTCTCTCTGCGTTTCTGTCTCTGTCTCTACCTCTCTTCCTCACTGTCTCTCTCATTCCTTCCTTTTCCCTCTCCTTCTTCCTATCTTTTCAAAAGATTTTTTCTTCTTCTCATTCCCACCTAATGATAACTGGTTGATGGTTCCCATGCCCATCATCAACATGACCAAAGATTTAGAGCTGGCAGGAAACTCTGGGGCAATTCAGTTCTTTTCCATTCTAGTATAACAGACAGCAGTTGTTGAGCCACTCTAGCTAAATTGCGCACGGTCAAACACCTATTAAAACTGTGAAGGAGGATTTGAATTCAGGTCATTCTGACTACTGAGAAGAGTATGCAGGACACCCAGTTCTTTTACTCTGCATATTTCGCCCAATCCAAAACTTACATTTTTTGTGGATACCTGTTTCTGTCTTCTTCTCACCTCAGTGCCTCATTCCCTTTATCTCTCTATTCCAAGCTTAAGCCCAAGTGGACAACTTTTCCTTTCTCTCTGGCACCAAGAGGTTCATGGAGCTGGAGCGTCATTAGACACCATCAAATCTAGCCCCATCGCATTTACTGAGAAAACAGAGCTTGTCAGTGGCGGTGGTGGGATTTGGTCTCAATGAGTCATTTCAACATAGAGTGCTCCAACCACTATGACACTGTATGACTGGCTCTAACCTTGCCACATGACAGCGGAAGTCCCTGAACATCGCTCCATAATCTGTAGTCTCTGTTCTCTCTTTCCTCCTCTTCATCCATCAAGGTCTCTTGCCTCACATCTTTCCTCATTGTGGGTTTCTCTGTCTTTCCACATATTTCTTTTCTGCTTCTCTTTCTCTCTCTATCTCGTGAGTTTCTCTTAATATCTCACTACCATTGTCTGCCTTAATCTCTCCATCCCTATCTCTTCCTCCCTCACCTCCTTCTCTCTGTCTCATCCACAAAAGCATTTCCTCCTTACGCTGATTCCAACATGCAAACCAGTAGTCTTCACTTTTCCCACAATGATGACTATGATCTCAGACCTAGGGTTGGAACGAACCCTAAGAGCCATTGGACAGAGCAACATTAAAGAGAAACAACAAACATTTAGACCCTTTAATTGAATTCATTATGGTTTCCAAGAAGACTCAAATGGGAGACATTGCTCTTTCTTTCTACGTACTCCCCTCCACTGGACACCCTTCCATTTTTGGTGGATATTTCCCTTTCTCCCCTTCTCATCTTGCAACACCTGGGTCCCTCTAACTCTATCACCACCTATTTGACTTTAATCCCAATTGGACATGCTTTTCTCTCCAGAGGAACACAGCTTGTTAGCAGCTAGAGTGGGATATTAATCCAAATACTCAAATCCCAGCAGAGTGCTCTAACCACTATGACACCCACCTGGATTCTTCTACACTTGCCATATGCTTCATTCCTTTGCATTTTCCCCTCACTCGTGGCCTCTGGTACCGTTGCTCAGTTTCCTCTATAATGTCTCTTCCCTCACTCATTTGCTCACTATCATGTGTTTCTATGTATGTGGATCTGTCTCTTTTGCTCTTGCTGTAGGTATTTGTGATTTTCCTTATCTCAACGGCACACTCTAATTTTTTCTCCACATATCACTCTGTATCTGTTTCATTGCATCTATTTCCCTGTGTCTCTCAATCTCTTTCTTTTTCTCCCACCTCTATCTCTTCCTGAAAAGGTTTTGTCTTCCCTTCTAATTCCCCACTCAATAATATCTCATCTTTTCTTTTGCTCCCTATCATCACCAGGATCATAGCTTGAGACCTGGAAGGAGGAGCCACTGAGTCCAACTCCATTAGAGTGTAACGGAAGACAGTGACTTGGACACACTCCCTCAATTGCCCGAGGTGAAACACTTATCACAAATGTGAAGCAGGTTTTGAACTCACGTCACCCTCACTTCCAAGGAAAATCCTCTAGATGACCTTGCTGCCTTCCTGTACATATTCACCCCACTGCTCTACTTCTCTTTCCTGTGGATGCTTCCTTCTTTTTCCCTCTCATCCTCACTGCCTGATTCCCCCCAAAGCTACCTCTCTCTATATATTTCAACCTCCATCCCAAGTGGACATCCTTAGCTGTCTCTGGCACCCATAAAATCGGTGAGCTGAAGCATCATTAGACACCGTCAAGGGCAGCCCTACAATTTTACTAAACAGAAAACTGAGCCTGAAAAATGCCTAAATGATTTCTCCAAAATAACAAAGACTGGTCAGCAGCCAATGTGAGATTCAAATCCAAAAGCCCAATTCCACAAAGAGTGCTTTGTCCACAAGGACACTGACTCTGCACTTGCTAATTGTCTTCTCTCTGCATTTCTCCATCACTTGGGCTTTCTCCTCTTTATTCCTCATTTCCCTCCATAATGGCCTCTTCCCTCACTCCATTGCTCATTATCATGTGGTTCTCTCTTTCTCTTTCTGTCTACATCTCTTTCTCATTCTATATCTGTCTCTGACTTCCTCTTAATATCTCATTACCATTCTCTCTTTATCTTGATTGCTCTGTCTGTTTCTCTCTGCGTTTCTGTCTCTGTCTCTACCTCTCTTCCTCACTGTCTCTCTCATTCCTTCCTTTTCCCTCTCCTTCTTCCTATCTTTTCAAAAGATTTTTTCTTCTTCTCATTCCCACCTAATGATAACTGGTTGATGGTTCCCATGCCCATCATCAACATGACCAAAGATTTAGAGCTGGCAGGAAACTCTGGGGCAATTCAGTTCTTTTCCATTCTAGTATAACAGACAGCAGTTGTTGAGCCACTCTAGCTAAATTGCGCACGGTCAAACACCTATTAAAACTGTGAAGGAGGATTTGAATTCAGGTCATTCTGACTACTGAGAAGAGTATGCAGGACACCCAGTTCTTTTACTCTGCATATTTCGCCCAATCCAAAACTTACATTTTTTGTGGATACCTGTTTCTGTCTTCTTCTCACCTCAGTGCCTCATTCCCTTTATCTCTCTATTCCAAGCTTAAGCCCAAGTGGACAACTTTTCCTTTCTCTCTGGCACCAAGAGGTTCATGGAGCTGGAGCGTCATTAGACACCATCAAATCTAGCCCCATCGCATTTACTGAGAAAACAGAGCTTGTCAGTGGCGGTGGTGGGATTTGGTCTCAATGAGTCATTTCAACATAGAGTACTCCAACCACTATGACACTGTATGACTGGCTCTAACCTTGCCACATGACAGCGGAAGTCCCTGAACATCGCTCCATAATCTGTAGTCTCTGTTCTCTCTTTCCTCCTCTTCATCCATCAAGGTCTCTTGCCTCACATCTTTCCTCATTGTGGGTTTCTCTGTCTTTCCACATATTTCTTTTCTGCTTCTCTTTCTCTCTCTATCTCGTGAGTTTCTCTTAATATCTCACTACCATTGTCTGCCTTAATCTCTCCATCCCTATCTCTTCCTCCCTCACCTCCTTCTCTCTGTCTCATCCACAAAAGCATTTCCTCCTTACGCTGATTCCAACATGCAAACCAGTAGTCTTCACTTTTCCCACAATGATGACTATGATCTCAGACCTAGGGTTGGAACGAACCCTAAGAGCCATTGGACAGAGCAACATTAAAGAGAAACAACAAACATTTAGACCCTTTAATTGAATTCATTATGGTTTCCAAGAAGACTCAAATGGGAGACATTGCTCTTTCTTTCTACGTACTCCCCTCCACTGGACACCCTTCCATTTTTGGTGGATATTTCCCTTTCTCCCCTTCTCATCTTGCAACACCTGGGTCCCTCTAACTCTATCACCACCTATTTGACTTTAATCCCAATTGGACATGCTTTTCTCTCCAGAGGAACACAGCTTGTTAGCAGCTAGAGTGGGATATTAATCCAAATACTCAAATCCCAGCAGAGTGCTCTAACCACTATGACACCCACCTGGATTCTTCTACACTTGCCATATGCTTCATTCCTTTGCATTTTCCCCTCACTCGTGGCCTCTGGTACCGTTGCTCAGTTTCCTCTATAATGTCTCTTCCCTCACTCATTTGCTCACTATCATGTGTTTCTATGTATGTGGATCTGTCTCTTTTGCTCTTGCTGTAGGTATTTGTGATTTTCCTTATCTCAACGGCACACTCTAATTTTTTCTCCACATATCACTCTGTATCTGTTTCATTGCATCTATTTCCCTGTGTCTCTCAATCTCTTTCTTTTTCTCCCACCTCTATCTCTTCCTGAAAAGGTTTTGTCTTCCCTTCTAATTCCCCACTCAATAATATCTCATCTTTTCTTTTGCTCCCTATCATCACCAGGATCATAGCTTGAGACCTGGAAGGAGGAGCCACTGAGTCCAACTCCATTAGAGTGTAACGGAAGACAGTGACTTGGACACACTCCCTCAATTGCCCGAGGTGAAACACTTATCACAAATGTGAAGCAGGTTTTGAACTCACGTCACCCTCACTTCCAAGGAAAATCCTCTAGATGACCTTGCTACCTTCCTGTACATATTCACCCCACTGCTCTACTTCTCTTTCCTGTGGATGCTTCCTTCTTTTTCCCTCTCATCCTCACTGCCTGATTCCCCCCAAAGCTACCTCTCTCTATATATTTCAACCTCCATCCCAAGTGGACATCCTTAGCTGTCTCTGGCACCCATAAAATCGGTGAGCTGAAGCATCATTAGACACCGTCAAGGGCAGCCCTACAATTTTACTAAACAGAAAACTGAGCCTGAAAAATGCCTAAATGATTTCTCCAAAATAACAAAGACTGGTCAGCAGCCAATGTGAGATTCAAATCCAAAAGCCCAATTCCACAAAGAGTGCTTTGTCCACAAGGACACTGACTCTGCACTTGCTAATTGTCTTCTCTCTGCATTTCTCCATCACTTGGGCTTTCTCCTCTTTATTCCTCATTTCCCTCCATAATGGCCTCTTCCCTCACTCCATTGCTCATTATCATGTGGTTCTCTCTTTCTCTTTCTGTCTACATCTCTTTCTCATTCTATATCTGTCTCTGACTTCCTCTTAATATCTCATTACCATTCTCTCTTTATCTTGATTGCTCTGTCTGTTTCTCTCTGCGTTTCTGTCTCTGTCTCTACCTCTCTTCCTCACTGTCTCTCTCATTCCTTCCTTTTCCCTCTCCTTCTTCCTATCTTTTCAAAAGATTTTTTCTTCTTCTCATTCCCACCTAATGATAACTGGTTGATGGTTCCCATGCCCATCATCAACATGACCAAAGATTTAGAGCTGGCAGGAAACTCTGGGGCAATTCAGTTCTTTTCCATTCTAGTATAACAGACAGCAGTTGTTGAGCCACTCTAGCTAAATTGCGCACGGTCAAACACCTATTAAAACTGTGAAGGAGGATTTGAATTCAGGTCATTCTGACTACTGAGAAGAGTATGCAGGACACCCAGTTCTTTTACTCTGCATATTTCGCCCAATCCAAAACTTACATTTTTTGTGGATACCTGTTTCTGTCTTCTTCTCACCTCAGTGCCTCATTCCCTTTATCTCTCTATTCCAAGCTTAAGCCCAAGTGGACAACTTTTCCTTTCTCTCTGGCACCAAGAGGTTCATGGAGCTGGAGCGTCATTAGACACCATCAAATCTAGCCCCATCGCATTTACTGAGAAAACAGAGCTTGTCAGTGGCGGTGGTGGGATTTGGTCTCAATGAGTCATTTCAACATAGAGTGCTCCAACCACTATGACACTGTATGACTGGCTCTAACCTTGCCACATGACAGCGGAAGTCCCTGAACATCGCTCCATAATCTGTAGTCTCTGTTCTCTCTTTCCTCCTCTTCATCCATCAAGGTCTCTTGCCTCACATCTTTCCTCATTGTGGGTTTCTCTGTCTTTCCACATATTTCTTTTCTGCTTCTCTTTCTCTCTCTATCTCGTGAGTTTCTCTTAATATCTCACTACCATTGTCTGCCTTAATCTCTCCATCCCTATCTCTTCCTCCCTCACCTCCTTCTCTCTGTCTCATCCACAAAAGCATTTCCTCCTTACGCTGATTCCAACATGCAAACCAGTAGTCTTCACTTTTCCCACAATGATGACTATGATCTCAGACCTAGGGTTGGAACGAACCCTAAGAGCCATTGGACAGAGCAACATTAAAGAGAAACAACAAACATTTAGACCCTTTAATTGAATTCATTATGGTTTCCAAGAAGACTCAAATGGGAGACATTGCTCTTTCTTTCTACGTACTCCCCTCCACTGGACACCCTTCCATTTTTGGTGGATATTTCCCTTTCTCCCCTTCTCATCTTGCAACACCTGGGTCCCTCTAACTCTATCACCACCTATTTGACTTTAATCCCAATTGGACATGCTTTTCTCTCCAGAGGAACACAGCTTGTTAGCAGCTAGAGTGGGATATTAATCCAAATACTCAAATCCCAGCAGAGTGCTCTAACCACTATGACACCCACCTGGATTCTTCTACACTTGCCATATGCTTCATTCCTTTGCATTTTCCCCTCACTCGTGGCCTCTGGTACCGTTGCTCAGTTTCCTCTATAATGTCTCTTCCCTCACTCATTTGCTCACTATCATGTGTTTCTATGTATGTGGATCTGTCTCTTTTGCTCTTGCTGTAGGTATTTGTGATTTTCCTTATCTCAACGGCACACTCTAATTTTTTCTCCACATATCACTCTGTATCTGTTTCATTGCATCTATTTCCCTGTGTCTCTCAATCTCTTTCTTTTTCTCCCACCTCTATCTCTTCCTGAAAAGGTTTTGTCTTCCCTTCTAATTCCCCACTCAATAATATCTCATCTTTTCTTTTGCTCCCTATCATCACCAGGATCATAGCTTGAGACCTGGAAGGAGGAGCCACTGAGTCCAACTCCATTAGAGTGTAACGGAAGACAGTGACTTGGACACACTCCCTCAATTGCCCGAGGTGAAACACTTATCACAAATGTGAAGCAGGTTTTGAACTCACGTCACCCTCACTTCCAAGGAAAATCCTCTAGATGACCTTGCTGCCTTCCTGTACATATTCACCCCACTGCTCTACTTCTCTTTCCTGTGGATGCTTCCTTCTTTTTCCCTCTCATCCTCACTGCCTGATTCCCCCCAAAGCTACCTCTCTCTATATATTTCAACCTCCATCCCAAGTGGACATCCTTAGCTGTCTCTGGCACCCATAAAATCGGTGAGCTGAAGCATCATTAGACACCGTCAAGGGCAGCCCTACAATTTTACTAAACAGAAAACTGAGCCTGAAAAATGCCTAAATGATTTCTCCAAAATAACAAAGACTGGTCAGCAGCCAATGTGAGATTCAAATCCAAAAGCCCAATTCCACAAAGAGTGCTTTGTCCACAAGGACACTGACTCTGCACTTGCTAATTGTCTTCTCTCTGCATTTCTCCATCACTTGGGCTTTCTCCTCTTTATTCCTCATTTCCCTCCATAATGGCCTCTTCCCTCACTCCATTGCTCATTATCATGTGGTTCTCTCTTTCTCTTTCTGTCTACATCTCTTTCTCATTCTATATCTGTCTCTGACTTCCTCTTAATATCTCATTACCATTCTCTCTTTATCTTGATTGCTCTGTCTGTTTCTCTCTGCGTTTCTGTCTCTGTCTCTACCTCTCTTCCTCACTGTCTCTCTCATTCCTTCCTTTTCCCTCTCCTTCTTCCTATCTTTTCAAAAGATTTTTTCTTCTTCTCATTCCCACCTAATGATAACTGGTTGATGGTTCCCATGCCCATCATCAACATGACCAAAGATTTAGAGCTGGCAGGAAACTCTGGGGCAATTCAGTTCTTTTCCATTCTAGTATAACAGACAGCAGTTGTTGAGCCACTCTAGCTAAATTGCGCACGGTCAAACACCTATTAAAACTGTGAAGGAGGATTTGAATTCAGGTCATTCTGACTACTGAGAAGAGTATGCAGGACACCCAGTTCTTTTACTCTGCATATTTCGCCCAATCCAAAACTTACATTTTTTGTGGATACCTGTTTCTGTCTTCTTCTCACCTCAGTGCCTCATTCCCTTTATCTCTCTATTCCAAGCTTAAGCCCAAGTGGACAACTTTTCCTTTCTCTCTGGCACCAAGAGGTTCATGGAGCTGGAGCGTCATTAGACACCATCAAATCTAGCCCCATCGCATTTACTGAGAAAACAGAGCTTGTCAGTGGCGGTGGTGGGATTTGGTCTCAATGAGTCATTTCAACATAGAGTGCTCCAACCACTATGACACTGTATGACTGGCTCTAACCTTGCCACATGACAGCGGAAGTCCCTGAACATCGCTCCATAATCTGTAGTCTCTGTTCTCTCTTTCCTCCTCTTCATCCATCAAGGTCTCTTGCCTCACATCTTTCCTCATTGTGGGTTTCTCTGTCTTTCCACATATTTCTTTTCTGCTTCTCTTTCTCTCTCTATCTCGTGAGTTTCTCTTAATATCTCACTACCATTGTCTGCCTTAATCTCTCCATCCCTATCTCTTCCTCCCTCACCTCCTTCTCTCTGTCTCATCCACAAAAGCATTTCCTCCTTACGCTGATTCCAACATGCAAACCAGTAGTCTTCACTTTTCCCACAATGATGACTATGATCTCAGACCTAGGGTTGGAACGAACCCTAAGAGCCATTGGACAGAGCAACATTAAAGAGAAACAACAAACATTTAGACCCTTTAATTGAATTCATTATGGTTTCCAAGAAGACTCAAATGGGAGACATTGCTCTTTCTTTCTACGTACTCCCCTCCACTGGACACCCTTCCATTTTTGGTGGATATTTCCCTTTCTCCCCTTCTCATCTTGCAACACCTGGGTCCCTCTAACTCTATCACCACCTATTTGACTTTAATCCCAATTGGACATGCTTTTCTCTCCAGAGGAACACAGCTTGTTAGCAGCTAGAGTGGGATATTAATCCAAATACTCAAATCCCAGCAGAGTGCTCTAACCACTATGACACCCACCTGGATTCTTCTACACTTGCCATATGCTTCATTCCTTTGCATTTTCCCCTCACTCGTGGCCTCTGGTACCGTTGCTCAGTTTCCTCTATAATGTCTCTTCCCTCACTCATTTGCTCACTATCATGTGTTTCTATGTATGTGGATCTGTCTCTTTTGCTCTTGCTGTAGGTATTTGTGATTTTCCTTATCTCAACGGCACACTCTAATTTTTTCTCCACATATCACTCTGTATCTGTTTCATTGCATCTATTTCCCTGTGTCTCTCAATCTCTTTCTTTTTCTCCCACCTCTATCTCTTCCTGAAAAGGTTTTGTCTTCCCTTCTAATTCCCCACTCAATAATATCTCATCTTTTCTTTTGCTCCCTATCATCACCAGGATCATAGCTTGAGACCTGGAAGGAGGAGCCACTGAGTCCAACTCCATTAGAGTGTAACGGAAGACAGTGACTTGGACACACTCCCTCAATTGCCCGAGGTGAAACACTTATCACAAATGTGAAGCAGGTTTTGAACTCACGTCACCCTCACTTCCAAGGAAAATCCTCTAGATGACCTTGCTGCCTTCCTGTACATATTCACCCCACTGCTCTACTTCTCTTTCCTGTGGATGCTTCCTTCTTTTTCCCTCTCATCCTCACTGCCTGATTCCCCCCAAAGCTACCTCTCTCTATATATTTCAACCTCCATCCCAAGTGGACATCCTTAGCTGTCTCTGGCACCCATAAAATCGGTGAGCTGAAGCATCATTAGACACCGTCAAGGGCAGCCCTACAATTTTACTAAACAGAAAACTGAGCCTGAAAAATGCCTAAATGATTTCTCCAAAATAACAAAGACTGGTCAGCAGCCAATGTGAGATTCAAATCCAAAAGCCCAATTCCACAAAGAGTGCTTTGTCCACAAGGACACTGACTCTGCACTTGCTAATTGTCTTCTCTCTGCATTTCTCCATCACTTGGGCTTTCTCCTCTTTATTCCTCATTTCCCTCCATAATGGCCTCTTCCCTCACTCCATTGCTCATTATCATGTGGTTCTCTCTTTCTCTTTCTGTCTACATCTCTTTCTCATTCTATATCTGTCTCTGACTTCCTCTTAATATCTCATTACCATTCTCTCTTTATCTTGATTGCTCTGTCTGTTTCTCTCTGCGTTTCTGTCTCTGTCTCTACCTCTCTTCCTCACTGTCTCTCTCATTCCTTCCTTTTCCCTCTCCTTCTTCCTATCTTTTCAAAAGATTTTTTCTTCTTCTCATTCCCACCTAATGATAACTGGTTGATGGTTCCCATGCCCATCATCAACATGACCAAAGATTTAGAGCTGGCAGGAAACTCTGGGGCAATTCAGTTCTTTTCCATTCTAGTATAACAGACAGCAGTTGTTGAGCCACTCTAGCTAAATTGCGCACGGTCAAACACCTATTAAAACTGTGAAGGAGGATTTGAATTCAGGTCATTCTGACTACTGAGAAGAGTATGCAGGACACCCAGTTCTTTTACTCTGCATATTTCGCCCAATCCAAAACTTACATTTTTTGTGGATACCTGTTTCTGTCTTCTTCTCACCTCAGTGCCTCATTCCCTTTATCTCTCTATTCCAAGCTTAAGCCCAAGTGGACAACTTTTCCTTTCTCTCTGGCACCAAGAGGTTCATGGAGCTGGAGCGTCATTAGACACCATCAAATCTAGCCCCATCGCATTTACTGAGAAAACAGAGCTTGTCAGTGGCGGTGGTGGGATTTGGTCTCAATGAGTCATTTCAACATAGAGTGCTCCAACCACTATGACACTGTATGACTGGCTCTAACCTTGCCACATGACAGCGGAAGTCCCTGAACATCGCTCCATAATCTGTAGTCTCTGTTCTCTCTTTCCTCCTCTTCATCCATCAAGGTCTCTTGCCTCACATCTTTCCTCATTGTGGGTTTCTCTGTCTTTCCACATATTTCTTTTCTGCTTCTCTTTCTCTCTCTATCTCGTGAGTTTCTCTTAATATCTCACTACCATTGTCTGCCTTAATCTCTCCATCCCTATCTCTTCCTCCCTCACCTCCTTCTCTCTGTCTCATCCACAAAAGCATTTCCTCCTTACGCTGATTCCAACATGCAAACCAGTAGTCTTCACTTTTCCCACAATGATGACTATGATCTCAGACCTAGGGTTGGAACGAACCCTAAGAGCCATTGGACAGAGCAACATTAAAGAGAAACAACAAACATTTAGACCCTTTAATTGAATTCATTATGGTTTCCAAGAAGACTCAAATGGGAGACATTGCTCTTTCTTTCTACGTACTCCCCTCCACTGGACACCCTTCCATTTTTGGTGGATATTTCCCTTTCTCCCCTTCTCATCTTGCAACACCTGGGTCCCTCTAACTCTATCACCACCTATTTGACTTTAATCCCAATTGGACATGCTTTTCTCTCCAGAGGAACACAGCTTGTTAGCAGCTAGAGTGGGATATTAATCCAAATACTCAAATCCCAGCAGAGTGCTCTAACCACTATGACACCCACCTGGATTCTTCTACACTTGCCATATGCTTCATTCCTTTGCATTTTCCCCTCACTCGTGGCCTCTGGTACCGTTGCTCAGTTTCCTCTATAATGTCTCTTCCCTCACTCATTTGCTCACTATCATGTGTTTCTATGTATGTGGATCTGTCTCTTTTGCTCTTGCTGTAGGTATTTGTGATTTTCCTTATCTCAACGGCACACTCTAATTTTTTCTCCACATATCACTCTGTATCTGTTTCATTGCATCTATTTCCCTGTGTCTCTCAATCTCTTTCTTTTTCTCCCACCTCTATCTCTTCCTGAAAAGGTTTTGTCTTCCCTTCTAATTCCCCACTCAATAATATCTCATCTTTTCTTTTGCTCCCTATCATCACCAGGATCATAGCTTGAGACCTGGAAGGAGGAGCCACTGAGTCCAACTCCATTAGAGTGTAACGGAAGACAGTGACTTGGACACACTCCCTCAATTGCCCGAGGTGAAACACTTATCACAAATGTGAAGCAGGTTTTGAACTCACGTCACCCTCACTTCCAAGGAAAATCCTCTAGATGACCTTGCTACCTTCCTGTACATATTCACCCCACTGCTCTACTTCTCTTTCCTGTGGATGCTTCCTTCTTTTTCCCTCTCATCCTCACTGCCTGATTCCCCCCAAAGCTACCTCTCTCTATATATTTCAACCTCCATCCCAAGTGGACATCCTTAGCTGTCTCTGGCACCCATAAAATCGGTGAGCTGAAGCATCATTAGACACCGTCAAGGGCAGCCCTACAATTTTACTAAACAGAAAACTGAGCCTGAAAAATGCCTAAATGATTTCTCCAAAATAACAAAGACTGGTCAGCAGCCAATGTGAGATTCAAATCCAAAAGCCCAATTCCACAAAGAGTGCTTTGTCCACAAGGACACTGACTCTGCACTTGCTAATTGTCTTCTCTCTGCATTTCTCCATCACTTGGGCTTTCTCCTCTTTATTCCTCATTTCCCTCCATAATGGCCTCTTCCCTCACTCCATTGCTCATTATCATGTGGTTCTCTCTTTCTCTTTCTGTCTACATCTCTTTCTCATTCTATATCTGTCTCTGACTTCCTCTTAATATCTCATTACCATTCTCTCTTTATCTTGATTGCTCTGTCTGTTTCTCTCTGCGTTTCTGTCTCTGTCTCTACCTCTCTTCCTCACTGTCTCTCTCATTCCTTCCTTTTCCCTCTCCTTCTTCCTATCTTTTCAAAAGATTTTTTCTTCTTCTCATTCCCACCTAATGATAACTGGTTGATGGTTCCCATGCCCATCATCAACATGACCAAAGATTTAGAGCTGGCAGGAAACTCTGGGGCAATTCAGTTCTTTTCCATTCTAGTATAACAGACAGCAGTTGTTGAGCCACTCTAGCTAAATTGCGCACGGTCAAACACCTATTAAAACTGTGAAGGGGATTTGAAATCAGGTCATTCTGACTACTGAGAAGAGTATACGGGACACCCAGTTCTTTTACTCTGCATATTTCACCCAATCCAAAACTTACATTTTTTGTAGATACCGGTTTCTGTCTTCTTCTCATCCTCAATGCCTCATTCCCTTTATCTCTCTATTCCAACTTAATCCCAAGTGGACAACTTTTCCTTTCTCTCTGGCACCAAGAGGTTCATGGAGCTGGAGCGTCATTAGACACCATTACATCTAGCCCCATAGCATTTACTGAGAAAACAGAGCTTGTCAGTGGCTGTGGTGGGATTTGGTCTCAATGAGTCAATTCAACATAGAGTGCTCCAACCACTGTGGCACTGTATGACTGGTTCTGTCCTTGCCACATTACCCTTCCCTGCGCATCTCTCCATAGTCTCTGATCTCTCTTTCCTCCTCTTCCTCCATCAAGGTCTCTTGCCTCACATCTTTCCTCATTATGTGTTTCTCTTTATTTCTACATGTTTTCTTTTCTGCTTCTCTTTCTGTCTCTTTCTCGTGAGTTTCTCTTAATATCTCACTGCCATTGTCTGCTTTTGTCTCCCCATCTCTGTCTCTGCTTCCCTCAACTCCTTCCCGCTGTCTCATCCACAAAAGCATTTTCGACTTACTCGGATTCCAACATGCAAATCAGTAGTATTCCCTTTTCCCACAATGATGATCTAACAACTAAAGTTGGAAGGAACCCTAAGAGCCATTGGACAGAGCAACATTAAATACAAACAACAAAAGCTTAGACCCTTTAACTGAATTCATTATGATTTCCAAGAAGACTCAAAAGGGAGACATTGCTCTTTCTTCTGCGTGATCCCCTATACAGGACACATTTCCATTTTTGGTGGATATTTCCCTTTCTCCCCTTCTCATCTTGCAACACCTGGGTCCCTCTAACTCTATCACCACCTATTTGACTTTAATCCCAATTGTACATGCTTTTCTCTCCAGAGGAATACAGCTTCTTAGCAGCTAGAGTGCGATATTAATTCAAATACTCAAATCCCAGCAGAGTGCTCTAACCACTATGACACCCACCTGGATTCTTCTACACTTGCCATATGCTTCATTCCTTTGCATTTTCCTCTCACTCGTGGCCTCTGGTACCGTTGCTCATTTTCCTCTATAATGTCTCTTCCCTCACTCATTTGCTCCTATCATGTGTTTCTATGTATGTGGATCTGTCTCTTTTGCTCTTGCTGTAGGTATTTGTGATTTTCCTTATCTCAACGGCACACTCTAATTTTTTCTCCACATATCACTCTGTATCTGTTTCATTGCATCTATTTCCCTGTGTCTCTCAATCTCTTTCTTTTTCTCCCAACTCTATCTCTTCCTGAAAAGGTTTTTTTTTTTTCCCTTCTAATTCCCCACTCAATAATATCTCATCTTTTCTTTTGCTCCCTATCATCACCAGGATCATAGCTTGAGACCTGGAAGGAGGAGCCCCTGAGTCCAACTCCATTAGAGCGTAACGGAAGACAGTGACTTGGACACACTCCCTCAATTGCCCGAGGTGAAACACATTACAAATGTGAAGCAGGATTTGAACTCACGTCACCCTCACTTCCAAGAAAAATCCTCTAGATGACCTTGCTACCTTCCTGTACATATTCACCCCACTGCTCTACTTCTCTTTCCTGTGGATGCTTCCTTCTTTTTCCCTCTCATCCTCACTGCCTGATTCGCCCCAAAGCTGCCCCTCTCTATGCATTTAAAGCTCAATCCCAAGTGCACATCCTTAGCTGTCTCTGGCACCCATAAAGTCGGTGATCTGAAGCATCATTAGACACCGTCAAGTGCAGCACTACTATTTTACTAAACAGAAAACTGAGCCTGAAAAATATCTAAATGTTTTCTCCAAAGTAACAAAGATTTGTCAATAGCCAATGTGAGGTTGAAACCCCAAACGCCAATTCCACACATAGAGTGCTTTGTCCACAAGAACACGTGTTCTCCACATCCTAACTCTCTTCTCTGTGCATTTCTTCATCATCTGTGTTTTCTCATCTTTATTCCTCATTTTCCTCCATAACGGTCTCTTCCCTCACTCCATTGCTTATTATCATGTGCTTATCTATTTCTCTTTGTGTATGCATCTCGTTCTCATTCTATATCTATATCTGACTTCCTTTTAATATCTCATTTCCATTCTGTCTTTATCTTGATATGTCTATCACTTTCTCTCTGTGTCTCTGTCTCTGTCTCTGTCTCTGTCTCTCTCTCTCTCTCTCTTCTCTCTCTCTCTCTCTCTCTCTCTCTCTCTCTCTCTCTCTCTCTCTCTCTCTCTCTCTCTCTCTCTCTACCTCTCTCTCATTATCTCTCTCAGTCCCTCCCTTTCCCTCTCTTCTTTCTATCTTCTCAAAAGCTTTTTTCTTTCTTCTAATTCCTACCCAGTGATAACTGGTTGATGTGTTCCGTCCGTATGATCAACAGCATCAAGGATTTAAAGCAGGGACGAACCCTTGGGGCCATTCAGTCCTTTTCCATTATGGTATAACAAACACCAGCACTTTAGACACTCTATCTAAATAGAGCTGGGTCAAACACTTATGAAAACTGGGAAGAAGGATTTGAATTCAGATCATTCTGACTACTTAGAAGAGTATACTGGAGACCCTGTTCTTTCACTCTGCATTTTCTGCCCAATCTACAAACTTACATTTTTTGTGGATAAGTGTTTCTATCTTCTTCTCATCCTCAATGCCTGATTCAATTTATCTCTCTATTCCAAGCTTAATCCCAAGTGGATAGCCTTTTCTTTCTCTCTGGCACCAAGAGAATCATAGAGCTGGAGCATTCTTAGACACCATTAAATCTAGCCTCACAAAATTTACTTAGAAAACAGAGCTTGTCCGTATGTATGTGTGTGTCTGGTTTTCTCTTTTTATCTCACTAACACACTCTGAGTGTTCTCTTTTTTTCTCACTGTGTGTGTAAATATAGCTCTCTGGTTCTATTTCTCTTTACCTCTGTCTCTCAATATATCTCTTGATCTCTCCTTTTCCCTCTCCTTCTCTATGCCCTCTAACAATCTAAGTGAACTATCTAGTTTCAACCAATTTTAAAGAATGTGAAACAAGATTTTAACTTAGGTCGGGCACTGAATGATGTAGCTCTGTGACATACATATTCCACCCACCCTACCTTCCCAGGTTACCCTTCTCTGTATCTGCCCTGCCTTGATGCCCTCTTCCCTCTAACTCTAACTTTATGCTCCTATCCCAGTCCACGAGGGCTTTCTTTGTCCTCTTTGGCATCCACAAGATTATTGCAGCACAGCATTATCAGACACCATCAATTCTGGATTCATGATTTTACTAAAAAGAAAATTGAGGCAGAGAGTGGTTAAGAGACTTTTCCACAATAACATAGTTGTCAACAGCTCATGTGTGGTTTAAACTCAAATAATCAGTTCCAAGTAGAGTGCTCTATTCACTAGGACACCTAGCTGGCTTGTCCTGCACTGGCCAGGTGTCTTTTCCCTTTTTATCTCTCTCTCACCTATGGTCTCTTATCTCTGCCTCATTTTCCTTCATAATGGTTTCCTCCATCACTCCCTTATTCATTATCATGTGGTCTTTGGCACTGTCCTCTTCCTTCTTCTCCCTCGCTCCTCCACCGCCACCTCCTCCTTACTTTTCTTCTCCTCCTTCTTTTCCTTCTTCTTTTTCTTCCCCTCCCTCCTCCTCCACCTCCTCCTCCTTCAAACCTTTCTCCTCTGCCTCTTCCTTCTTTTCCTTTTTCTTCCTTTTACCTCTTCTTTCTTCCCCTCCCTCCTCCTCCTCCACCTCCTCCTTTCTTTTTCTCCTTCTTTTCATTCTTCTCCTTCTTCCACTCCCTCCTCCACCACTTCCTCCTTTCTCTCCTTCTCCTCTTCTTCTTTTTCGTTCCTCTTTTCCTTCCCCTCCCTCCTCCTCCACCGCCGCCTCCTTAATCCTCTCTTCTGTATCCTTCTCCTTTTCCTTCTTCTTCCCATTCCCTCCTCCTCCACCTCCACCTCCTTCATCCTCTCTTCTTCTGCCATCTCCTCTTCCTCTTCATTCTTCTGTGTCCATATTCCCTCCACCTTCTCCTTCTTTCTTCTTCTTCTTCCTCTTCTTCTTCTCCTCCTTCTTCTCTATCTCCTCAAAAGCTTTTTCTCTTGACTCTAATTCCCACTCAAAAGTAACTGGTCTTATCTTTTTCCCCTTTCAAGACTATTATACATTTAGGGCTGTAATTAATACTAAGTGCCAACGATTCCCACTCTACTATGGTAAAAGAGAAGAGAGAAGCTTAGACATTCTAACTGAATTGCCCCATCTCAAATATTCAGAATGTTAATTAGGATTTGAATTCAGGTCATCCTGACCTCCAAAGAAGAGTCCAGAAATAGACCTCGCTGTAATTCTCTACATATTTCTCTACCACACACACTTCTATATCCTGCTCACATTTCCCTCTGTCTCCTTCTCATCCTCAACTCCTGATTTCCTCTAACTGTATCTCTCTCTACTCCAAGCTTTATAGCTAGTAGATAGCCTTTTCTCTCTGGGAACCAGAAGATCAGAAAGCTGGAGTGTCTTTAGATACAATTAAATACAAAATAATAAATACATAATAAGAAGAAAACTGAGGCTGACTATGGTTCATGATTTTGCCAGAGTAACACAGACTGATGGCAACTGGGAAGGGATGTAAACTCAACGAGGCAACTCTAAGGACAATGTTACCTACACAGCTTGCTGTACACCTGCGACTTGTCTCTGCCTTTTGCATCTCTCCCACATATGGGGTATCTTGTCTATATACCTCATCTTCATCCATAACAGTCTATTCCATCACGTTATTGGTCATTTTAATGTGGGTCTCCTTCTCTACTTATCTCTGTTTTTACTTCTCTTTCTACATCTCTCTCTGGGTTTCTCTTAATATCTCACTGCCACTGTCTGTCTTTATCTATACATGTCTGTCTCTTACTCCCTCTCCTCCTCTTAGTCTCAGCCACAAAAGCATTTTGTCCTTATTCTAATTCCAACCTGTAAATCAGTTGTCTTCTCTTTTGCCACAATGATGACTATGATCTTAGACCTAGAGTTAGAAGGAGCCCTAAAAGCCATTGGACAGAATATGATTAAAGAAAAACAACAAAGGCTTAGAACTTTTAAGTGAATTCGTTATGATTTTGAAGAAGACTCAAATGGGAGACCTTGCTCTTTCTTCTACGTACTCCCCTCCACTGAACACACTTCCATTTTTGGTGGGTATTTCCCTTTCTCCCCTTCTCATCTTTCAATACCTGGGTCCCTCTAACTCTATCGCCACCTATTTCAGTTTAATCCCAATTGGACATGTTTTTCTCTCCCTGGAATACAGAAGATCATAGACTTGGAGCATTATTAGACACCATTCAATCAAGCCCCATGAACTTACTGAGAAAACTAAGGCTGACAGTTAAGTGACTTCTCCAGAGGAACATAGCTTGTTAGCAGCTAGAGTGGGATATAAATGCAAATTCTCAACTCCTAGCAGAATGCTCTAACCAATATGACACCTAGCTGGCTTCCTCTACACTAGCCAGACCCTTCTTCCCTTTGCATTTTCCCCTCACTCGTGGCCTTTTGATACCTTTGCTCAATTTCCTCTATAATGGCTCTTCCCTCACTCCTTTGCTCACTATCACGTGGTTCTGTGTATGTGGATCTATCTCTTTCTCTCTTGCTCTAAGTATCTGAGATTTTCCCTATCTCAATGCCACACTCTAAATTTACCTCCACATATCTCTCTGTGTCTATCATTGCATGTATTTCTCTCTGTCTCTCAATCCCTCTCTTTTTCTCTCCCCTCTATCTCTTCCTGAAAAGCTTTTTTTTCCTTCTAATTCCCCACTCAATAATATCTCATTTTTTCTTTTGCTCTCTATCATCAACAGCATCATAGCTTTAGACCCAGAAGGAGGAGCCACTGAGTTCAACTCCATTAGAGTGTAACAGAAGACAGTGACTTGGACACAATAACTCAATTGCCCGCTGGTGAAACACTTATTGAAAATGTAAAGCAGGATTTGAATTCACGTCACTATCACTTCCAAGAAAAATCCTCTAGATGACCTTTCTACCTTCGTGGACATATTCACCCCACTGTTCCACATCTATTTCCTGTGGATGCTTCCTTCTTTGTCCCTCTCAACCCCATTGCCTGGTTCCCCCCAAGGCTACCTCTCTGTATATATTTTAAGGTACATCCCAAAAGGACATCCTTAGCTGTCTCTGGCACCCATAAAATTGGTGAGCTTAAGCAGCATTAGACACCGTCAAGGGCAGCCCTACAATTTTACTAAACAGAAAACTGAGCCTGAAAAGTGCCTAAATGACTTCTCCAAAGTAACAAAGCTATGTCAGCAGCCAATGTGAGATTGAAATCCGATAAGCCAATTCCACGTAGAGTGCTTTGTCCACAAGGGCACCAATTCTACACTTGCTAATTGTCTTCTCTGTGCATTTCTCCACCACCTGGAGTTTCTCATCTTCATTCCTCATTTCCCTCCATAATGGTCTCTTCCCTCACTCCATTGCTCATTATCATGTGGTTCTCTCTTTTTCTGTCTCTATGTATCTCTTTCTCTTTCTATATCTATCTCTGACTTCCTCTTAATAGCTCATTACCATTCTGTCTTTATCTTGACATCTCTCTCTGTTTCTGTGTCTCTGTCTCTGTCTCTGTCTCTCTCTCTCAGTCCCTCCCTTTCCCTCTTTTTTCTATCTTCTCAAAAGATTTTGCTTTCTTCTAATTCCTACCCAATGATACCTGGTTAATGCTTTTGGTCCCCATCATCAAGAGGATCAAAGATTTAGAGCTGGCAGGAAACCTTGGGGCAATTGAGTCCTTTTCCATTATAGTATAACAGACTGCAGAGGTTTAGGCACTATGTCTAAATTGTGCTGGTTCAAACACTTATTAAAACTGTGAAGGAGGATTTGAATTCACGTTATTCTGACTACCTAGAAGAGTATACTGACGACCCTCTTCTTTTACTATACATAATCCGCCCAGTCTATGAACTTATATTTTTGTGGATACCTGTTTCTGTCTTCTTTTCATTCTTAATGCCTCATTCCCTTTATCTCTCTATTCCAAGCTTAATCCCAAGTGGAAAACCTTTTCTTTCTCTCTGGCACCAAGAGGATCTTGGAGTTGGGAGTGTCAGTAGACACCATCAAATCTAGCCCCATGGCATTTACTGAGAAAACAGAGCTCTGACTGTCAGTGGCTGTGGTGGGATTTAGACCCAATGAGTGACTTCTACATAGAGTGCTCCAACCACTAAGACACTGTGTGACTAGTTCTATACTTGCCACATGACGCTTCCCTGCACATCTCTCCATAATCTGTGGTCTCCATTCTCTCTTTCCTCCTTTTCCTCCATAAAGGTCTCTTGCCTCACATATTTGCTCATTATAATTTTTTTCTTTCTATATATTTCTTTCTCTGTTTCTCTTTCTGTCTCTATCTCCTGAGTTTCTCTTAATATCTCACTGTCACACTCTGTCTTCACTTCTATCTCTCTCCTTGACTTGGCTTTCTCTCTTGTTCACTTTCTCACAATCCCTTCTCCTTCCCTCTGTCTCCTCCTCAAAACCTTGATTTTCTTACTCTAAATCCCATCCAATAATTACTCGTTATTTCTTTTTCCTTTTCATGACTATGTTCATAGTTTAGGAGCAGAAATTAATCCTAGGGCACATTGAATTCAACTCTGTTGTAGTATAGCAGAAGAGTGAAGCTTAGTAACTCTAATGGAATTTGCCCAGCATCAAATATTAATTCTGAATTTTAACTAAGATTTAAACTGAGGTCACTTTTACTTCCCAGAAGATTATATTACGGACCTGACTGTTGTAGTCTATGTATCTCTCCAAGATCTCTCTCATTTCTATTTCCTGTGGACACTTCCCTATGTTTCCTTATCATCTGTCATGCCTGCTTCCCCTTAGCTCTATCACTTTCTATGAGAAGATTGATCCCCAATGGACATCCTTTTTTCTCTCTGCCATCCAGGGGATAGTTGAGCTCATCAAATCTCTCCTAATATATTTACTCAGAAGAAAATAGAGGCAGAGAGTCGTTAAGGGACTTCTCCAGAGTAAAACAGCTTGTCAGCCACTGATTTGGAACTTAAACTCAGTCAACTCCAAGTATACTGTTCTAAACACTAGGACACTTGGCTGGGTTGCCCCATATTTCCCAAGAGTCCTATACATTTACAATTCTTTCTCTCCGTGCTCAATACCTGAACACCTCAGTGTCCTCCAAAATGGTGTGTTCCCTCATTCCTTTGTTCCTTCTCAAGGGGATCTGTTTCTCTTTCTTCTGTTTTGCTGTCTTTCTCTGTGCCTCTGTAGCTGATTCTGACTCTCTGCCTCTCCTTCTCCTTTCCCTCTCCCTTTCCCTCTCCTTCTCCTTTCCCTCTCCCTTTCCCTCTCCCTCTCTTCATCTTTCTCTCTCTCCTCTTTCCTCCCTCTCTCCCTCCTCAAAAGTTTTTTCCTTCCTAGCTCTCATTTCCACCCAACACTAAAGGGTCTTTTTCACCTCCATCATTAATATGATCATAGATTTAGAGCTGGGAGGAACATAGGGGGACATTGAGTCCAATGCCGTTACATTATCTCTGAAGAAACAGAGGTTTAGATCCTCTAAGTGAATTGCCCAGGGTCAAATATTTAATGAGAATGTGAATTAGGATTTGAACTCAGCTCATCCTCACTTCTTAGAACAATCCAATCAGAAAACTCACTCTACACAGGATTATCATTTTATCTCTCTGTGCTGCTCAGAAGCTTATTGCCTTATTTTCACTTTGACCCCAAAATAACAAGTCTTTTCACTTTCCCTCTGTCACTGATATTATCAGACATTTTGAACTGGAATGATCCATAAGGGCTACTGAGTCCATTTCATCATTTTAAAGAAGAAAGCAGTTTAGACAATTTCAGTGTCTATTCCAGCATCACACAGCTAGTAAGCAGGTTGTGCAGCAAACTTTGAAACCCAGGGGCTCAAGACTGTCCGGGACAGTGCTCTATCCTCTAGGAGACCTGGCTGTGTGATGTCACACATTTCCCCCAAACCTCACGGCTAGTGGCCCCTTCCCGTGATCTCTTCCTCACTCCTAGCTTCCCTCTAACTCTATATCTTTCACACAAACTCCCAGGGGGCTTTCTTTTTTTCTCTTTCTCTTATCCACCAGGTCAAAGACCTAGAGGGACCTTAGAGGCCAACACATCCAGTGCCATCTTTTTACGAAAGAGGAAAATGAGACTGAATGAAATCAATTGACTTCCCCAGGGTAATATATCTTGTCAGTGTGTGAGTGAGAATGAGAACTCAAAAGTTTGTACCCCAAGGACAGTGGACCATGCCCTGTGAAACCGGTGTAGGGAGAGTATTATGGCAATGGCAAAAAGTCAGTGACAATACTCATAAGTGGGAGATAGCATCATATTCAAGGCATGGGAGGGAGGACAATGTCACTGCATCCCAGAGTAAATGGTGGTGATAAAGCAGTATAAGGTATGACAAGACTGGAAATGCAGGAAGGGAAGTTGGGAAGACATCTCACCTCCAAAGAGAATATTTTATATTGGATTCTGGAGGCAATAGGAAGCCACTGAGGTTTATAGAGGTCAGGGGAGGGGGAAGAGGATGGACATGAATGGACCTAAGTTTTAGGAAAAACATCTGTTAGCCCAACAGAGGATGGAGTGGGGAGACTGAGGCAGGCAGTGCTACTCTTGGCACAGTCCAGGTGTCAGGGAATAAGGGCCTGCACCAAGGTGGTGGCAGTGGCAGAGGACAAAAGGGGACATAGACAAGAGACTTTAAGAAGGCCAAATTCCCTCTCGTCTTCTGACTCAGACTAATCCAGACTGATGCCTGCAGACCAGAAAACTACCCCTCTCTCCAACCCTGATCAGCTGCTGCACCTTCCCTCCTTCACTGACACTTTTTTTATCTTGCACCTCTCTCCTTCCAAATCCTGTCTCACACCATCTTCAGGACAAATTTCCTTTAATCCAATGGATCACTTCTCGGCAAATTGAGCACATTTTCATATACATCTCAAACTCATTGCAAAACTTTGTTCTTCCCAGAACCGAAACTTCAAGGTCCATAGAGAGTTTCTCTTTTCACCAATAAAACCCTTCCAATTTGGTTCCTGACTTAAAGAGCTTGCAAAGGCATAGTCCATCTTAAATATTTTTAGGTGACTTTGCCTTGTATTTATACGAGCAATTACATTCCACTAAATCATTCACAGAAGACTGCAGTGGTCACATAACCAACTCTATGAAACTACTTATTCCCTTATTTCATTTTGCTTTCTGACCAAACAAGCCTCTTTCTTTCCAGGCTGGAATGCGCCAGGATTTCCTTAAACACCAAATAATGCTGCAAAACTTCAAACGGCACAAAGGACTGCCTTGTTTCTACTCCACTTTTGGAATCACTAGAGACAAAACTTGCAAACTGGCTTCAATTCTATCAATTGCTGACAATCATCTACTCCATGAAATCACCTTTCCTGCATTAAAACAATAAATCCTTCAATCTCCAGTGAATGGAGAGAATGCTGTAGGAGTTAGGGTGACTTCTGTATGCAAATTCCACCAAGTCTCCATTGTTGGCAGTTGTAAGGATCTGAACCTCCAAAAAGCCGATAAGATACTGGAGGACATATAAAAATATTTGAACCACAGCCCCATCAAAATTTGGAAATACAAACAGCTTGAAACCAAATGCATTTCACTTGCAAATCTGTTCTCTAATTAGTTTGGAATTCTAAAAATTTTTGCAAATTGGAATCTCTCTCTTTCCCTCTCTCAATCTCAGCCCCTCACTCTGTATTTTAGAATTAGGAATACAGAGATAAGACAATGTACTTCGGAAGTCAGGAAGTTTTCAGTGGAAAGCTCTCCATCTTTTCACCCTTTGTCCTTTGGATGATCAGACACCAGGATAAGGGTCAGCCTGATTCACAAGGATACAAAATGCAGACCATGCTGACAGAACAACCAAGCACAAGCAAAGTACTGCTCACTCTCTCCTAAAGTCTCAGGACACAAGATCTTTGGCCATGGTTCCAAGCTCCCCTTTCAAGGGCATAAGAGGAACTGGAAAAGGGTGATACTAAGGCAAGAGATGAGCTAGGATTCTGGGGGCTTTGCTGGTTCCAATTTCCCTACAGGCTGAACTGGTGCTTCACACCACAGGGGCTGTGCCCCGGGAGACTTTACAGACAGCAGAATTCTCGATGTAATGCACAAAAAGGCAGAAGTCAGGATCCAGTGATGGTCAGGGACTCCCACTGGGAGGATGACAATCCATAGGCCTTGTGGAGGTCTTCAGAGGAGTTTCCCCTCATGACAGGTTTGGGCATATACATTCACTCACACAATCACTGGCCATCTCCATTCATACACACTTGCAGCCCAACCAAATTTTTCTTCAGTTCACTGCTCATTAGAAGGACAGATTTTCCTCGAGGTTCCTGGAAGTTCCTTCTGAAGTCTTGGTTCAGGCTCTCATACTGACCAGACACATGAGGTGTTCCTAAAGGTGAGGTACAAAGTTCCTACATCCTTATTTTCTACCTTTCCTAAGAAAAATCGTGGGAAGTAGGTGCACCTATCAAGATGGATTATACCCAAGACAGTTCCCTAGCACAGAAATGCTCTTCCTCTCAAGCCGTAACCAACAAACAACTGAAACATCACCTATTCTATGTGTTTCACTCTGGTCTCCCTTGGACCAAAGAAATTCAAAAATGGATATTCAATGGGTAGAAGGATGACTCAGCACCATGGGAGGCTGTTAATGTAGGTAAAAATTTACCTTGTGCGCGCGCTTCAGCAGTCCCGGGCGTCCCATCCCTCTACCAGACCAGAGTGAATCACATTAATGATCCTTCTAACCCTAAACTGTTAGATCATTCTCTCAACCTCTTGGAAGAAGCACACCAGTTACCCAGAAACCCGTGGCTCTAGGTCAAAAACAGGAAGCTACACTGAAAGCAACACTATTACTGGCGTTGCTTGTCCTTTCTTTTCAAAGAGGATCAATGGCATCAATATGTTGGGGTAAAGCAGTGGATGATTGGTGATGTCTTGACTTGTGTATGAATTAGATCTCAATGAGGGAGAGTTGCAGAAAGTCGCCAGTCTACCTCTCTCTTCCAGAGACATCTAGGTTCAGTGGAAGGCAAAAGTCAAGCCGACTGACTATGGTCCAGGATGCAGGGGATGACACTGGCATCTCTGATGTCTGACCAGACTCTAAGCTCTCCACAATACCTGCTTCAGCTGCCTTTGTGGCCATTGGAATAAACTGTTCCCATCTTGCCTCTCTACCAGAGGAAGTCTTCCTAAGTTTAAGGTGGACGTCCCCCAACTCACTAACAGGTTTCAGGCCTGTCAGGGACCCTCCATTTGGTTTAATCTACCAGAACTAATCTGCTAAAGAAGGCTACTCTCCATGAACAGAAGCAACCACAGCTTTCTATGGAACAAATTTGGGTTTTATAACCTTTCTGATATTCAGAATACACAGCCAGTGAACAGTATCTTAGGGGCATTTTATAAGAGAAGGAGAGAGAGAAAAGAAGGGTTGAGCCAATGGAGAAAAAGGGGAATGTCTGGAAGGAAGACCAAAGGATTTATTATCTGTGGCCAAGGCTCCTCAATTTCACCATCTTCACGTCTCTCGCATATGCCACCTCTGACCTCTGACACTGCCATCACTTTGGGGCAGCTCCTCATCATCTCATACCTCCACTATTGGAAGAGCCTTCTTGTTGCTCTCCCTGCCTCCATCCTTACATTACTACACTACATCCTCCACTCAGATGTCCAAATGATCTTCCTAAAGCTCACATCCAACCACGGACCTCCACTACTCAATCACCTCTAGAGTCTCCAGGAGGAAGTAGAAAATCCCCTGGTTGGCATTCAAAGATCTTCCTGACCCACCACCTTTCCAGTCTTCTTTCACCTTACACTCCCACAGCCACACACTCCGTGATCCAGTGACACTGGCCTCCTTCTTGGTCCCAGAACATCACACTCCATCTTCTGGCTCTGGCCATTGTCACTGCCTGTCCCCCAGGCCTGCAATGGTCTCCATTCTCATCAAGGCTTCCCTGGCTTCCTTCAAGCCTCAGCTGAAATTCCACCTTCTACACAAAGTTTTTCCCAGTCCCCCTTAATTCTAATGCCTTCCCCTTCTAAATGCATCATGTATCTATCTGGTTTGTACATAGTGGTTGGCCTATAGTCTCTACTGGTAATTAGATGGGTAGTTCCTTGACAGCAGAGGCTACCTTTTACCTTTCCTTACATCTCCAGTGTTTAGCATGATGCCTTACACATAGGAGATAGTTAATGAATGTTTACTCATGGACTGAAAGAAGAATACATTCTCTACTCAAGGGCAGGAGTTAAGGGGAAGGGACCAAATAATATTACAACTGAGAAAGAAGTCATTCTGGACAAACATGCATGGTGTCTTATCCAAGGACAGCAAGTGCTCATTACAACACTGGATAAGATTGTCATCCTCTCCCTGCAGAGGTGAAGGCGTGGTTCTAATATGAGGCCACGAGGGGCTTAGGAGATTTCTCCATTTTAGGCCACCAAGATGTGGCAAAATCATGGTGGTTCCTGTTCCAACACACATGCACATGACACCGGTTACCCAGGCCTTGCTTTCCCTCTGGCCCTCATAGCACTGTAGAGCTGGAGGAAAAGGGGAGACCATCAATTCTATTCCCAGCATTTGAAAGAAGAGAAAACTGTGGCTGAGACAAGTGAAGTGACTCGTGAGGTAAAACAACTTTGCAGTTGCTGAGTTCAGATACAAACTCAAGAACTTTTCACTCCAACCAGAGAACTCTCTCCAAGGACCATAGGCTGCCTCCCAGACACCTTCCAGGTCTAACTTCAAACTTCCCTTTCTAACTCTCTCTCCCTTGTGTAAATATGTATGTGTGTGTCCATCCTTTGTTGCCAAAGAAGACCATGCCTTCAGAGAAATAATGACATGACTTACACTTGAATTTGTTTTGAATGAAGGAGGGCTGTACAGGTCACCAGCCTCACTTCTCCTCCAGAGCCATCTGAATCCAGTGACCAGATATTCATCAGGATGACTAGAGATGACACAGGATGAGGAAATTGAGGTTAAGTGACTTGCCCAAGGTCACACAGCTAGTGAGTGTCAAGTGTCTGAGGTGAGATTTGAACTCAGGTCCTCCTGATCCCTGCACTGGTACTCTATCCACTGCACCACCTAGCTGCCTTTGTGTAAATATACCCATGCCTCTCTCCACCCTCTACTGTCACCAAATGCCCAGGACCAAGAGGCCTTTCCTTCCTTGGTCTCTCTTTCTCACTTTGGCTCTGGATCTTTCTATCCCTTTTTCTCCACCTCTCTCCCCAACTCTCACTATCACTTTCCCTAGAAACCTACCCTTCTGACTCAATATTCTCACATCCCCAGCTCTCCTTGCCCTTTCACTCAACCTTGCCCCTCTGCTCAGCAATCCCTTCACTTTTTCTCTCTCTGCTCAGAAGCCTTTTCTTTGCTCTCATTCATATTCAACAAGTTGGCTCTTCTTTTTCTGGCTATAAGCAATATCATCATAGAGCAGCGCTTCTTAAACTGTAGATCACAATGCCACAGGGGCCCACGGAACTGAATGTGGCAGTCGCAAAAAAACTTTGCACAGCAGTAAAAGATTTATGAATACACAATAACCAAAAATTAATTCAAAATCAAACAAATCCAAGGTGCTTCTGGCAGGGCTTGCCTGTGTTGCATTGCACAACTTCACTTTAGCCTTGGTTCTCAACATATAACATCTACACTTTGTATCGAACATGACTTCAGGCCACTCAGTGCCAATGCATGCCGCCAGAAACCCCTTGACTCAGATTCGAGACTATTCTATGCTATGAACTGTAGTGTTTTTACTGTACATACAGAATCCTTAAATGAATTTTGGCTTAGGATTAGGATGGAATTTCCAATAATTTCTGAAATGGCTTTAAACATACTTTGGCAATTTGTACTATGTACAAAGCTATGTGTTTATGTTCTATGTATTTATGCAAAGAGACATTCTCAGCGTTGACGATTATAAAATCAAAATATTGATCAAGTCTGAAAAACGTTGAAGATGCTCTAAGTTCTGCAGTATCAAATATTCCATCAAGATTAATTTTTATATAAAAATAAACAAGCACATTCATCTCATTAGTACGCAAATTTGCTTTCATCTTTAATAAATGGCAAAATTATATGTATATCAAAGTATTGTTTTAAAATAAAATTCTTTATTATTTATTATCAATAAATGTTTGACTTGTATACTTATTTTATATACCTGTATAGCCAGGGTCATGTAAAATTGTTTCAGGCGAAAAAGGGTCATGAGTGGAAAAACTTTAAGAAGCCCTATCATAGACTGAGAGCTGGCAGGGGTCCTTGAGTCTGAGCTATCATTCTGAGGCAGAAGAATAAAACACTTAGACGCTGTAAGTGACTTGCCCAGGGTCACACATCTAGTAAGAATGTGTGAGGAAGCATTTGGACTCAGGTCATATTGAATTCCAAGAACAGAGCTTTATAAACATGGAGACTTTCTTCTATCACTCCACAAATGGCACCCAAAGGCTGTTACCAATGGTCCCTTCCCTCTATACCTCTCTCCTCCTCAATGAATACTTCTCTCTAAATCCATCACTTTCTTCCCACTCGATTCCCAAATGGGCTCCTTTTCTTACCCCCTCACCCATAAGCTCACAGAACTAGAGGGATCTTAGAGGCCACCAAGGGCAGAGCCATCATTTTACAGAGGAGGAAACTGAGGCTCAGAGATGTAACAGGAACTGCCCCTGATCATCCAGTTAGTCACTGAGCCTCAAGTTTCTAACCTAAATATCTTGACTCTAAGGTCAGATCTCTTTCCATCATGCTTTCCTTCCTCCTGCCCTTCCTTGTGTTCCTTTACCTTTGAATCTCTTCCTCACCTGGGGTCTCCTACCTCTATTGTTCACCCTCTCCACATTGCTTGCTCTCATTCTCTCTATATCTCTGGCTCCCATCTCTGTCTATGTCTCTCTCCCTCGCTTGATCTCTCCTCCTATCATCACCTCCTCAAAAGTCTTTTCTCCTCATTCTAATTTTCATCCATAAACAAGTGGTCTTTTCTTTTTCCCCAGTTATGACTGATCATAGCTTTAGAGCTTAAAAGAACCCACAGGTCTATTGGGTCCAACTCCATCATTGTACAACAGTAGGTAGAGCTTTAGACACTGACTCAATTCATTCTGCCACCAAAGAACAGTCCTCAAGGAGACCAGGCAGCTTCGCTCTACATATTTCCACACTGTAGACACTTCTATTTCCTGTCGACACTTTCTTCTCACCTTCAATGACTGATTGCCCCCAACTCTGTCTCTCTCTATTCCAAGCTTAATTACAAGTGAACATCCTTTTCTCTCTCTGCCTACCAGAGGATCGTGGAGCTGGAACATCACTGACATCAGCAAATTCAGCATAATAAATTTAAGGAGAAGAAAACTGAGGCTGGCAACGGTTACGTGACTTCCCCAGAGTAACAGAGCTCATCACCATCTCTGGTATGAAATGAACTCAATAAGTGAATTCCAGGTAGAGTGTTCTAACCACTATGACACCTGCGTGGCTTGTTCTACATTTGCCAGGTGTCTCTTCCCTTTGCATATCTCTCTCATCTTGGTCTGTTTTCCCTATTCCTCATTTTCCTTCATACTGGTCTCTTCCCTCACTTCCTTGTTCACTATCTTGTGTGTGTCTCTCTGTCTTTTGTGCTGTATCTGTCTGTGCTTTTGTCTGTCCCACTGCCAGGCTCCAACTTTTTTTCTGTCTATAATGATCTATCTCTGTATCCCTCATTCTATTTCTCTCTCTGTCTGTCACTGCTCACCTTTCTCTTAATCCTTCCCCTTCTCCTTTATTCTTCGAATCTCCTCCTCCAAAGCTTTATTACCTTTTAAAATTCCTACTCAGTAACCTGAGGGGTCATTTTCTCCAACTCTATGACAATATAACAGAGGACAGAGGCTGACACTCTAAGTGAAATATCCAGGGTCAAACATTCATTAAGAACGATAATTAGGATTTGAACTCAGATCATTCAGACAGTAACGGCCCACTAAGATATCTAGCTGTTTTACTCTACATATTTTCCTCAATGCATTCTCAACGACTGATTCCCTCCAAATCTGTCTCTCTCTATTCCAAGGCTAACACTAAGTGCATATTCATTTCTCTCTCCGGCAAACACAGGATTATAGACCTGAAGTATCCCTAGAATCCATCGAGTTCAGCCTCATAAATTGACTGAGATGAAAACTGAGGCTGACAGTGGTTAAGGGACTACTCCAGAGTAGGACAAATTGTCACCTCCTGATTTGGAACTTTAACAATCAACTTGAAGTATGGTGCTCTTATTGTATCCCTCACTCTGGGTTTCTCTTAATTTCTACTATTTTCTGTCTTTATCTCTTTATCTCTTTCTTGTTATCTCTCTGTCTCTGTCTCTCACTCTACAGCTGTTGCTCACTCTCTCTCCTCCTTCTATCTCCTCCTCAGGAGGCTTTCCTCCTTATTCTACTTCCCATCCATAAATAAGTGACCTTTTCTTTTTCCCTTTCATGACTATTCATGAAATGCATGACTATATCCATGCACTAAGCAACTGACTTAATGCTAGGGGTTACTGAGTTTAATTCTATTATAGTAAAACAGAAAAGAGAAGTTCAGAGATGCAAATACTCAACTCCCAGCAAAGAGTGACCTCACCACTATGATAGCGAGCTGGCTTCTTCTACACGTGCCACGTGCCTCTTCCCTTGGCATTTCTCTCTCACCTAGGCTTTTATCTATTTTCCTTCTACAATGGTTTCTTCCTCATTCTTTTGCTTAATATCTTCCGGTTCTGTGAATCCACAGGTAGCTGGTTGTGTCTATGTGTGTGTCTGCATCTCTGTGTTTCTCAGTCTCTCTTGCTGCATCAGTCTCTGGGTTTCTTTTTTCTATATCACAGCCACTCTCTAATTTCTCTCTCTCTCTCTCTCTCTCTCTCTCTCTCTCTCTCTCTCTCTCTCTCTCTCTCTCTCTCTCTCTCTCTCTCGATATGTATATATATATATATACATATATATACACATATATATTTGATTGTATCTGTCTAATTAAAACATTCTCTTGTTCTATGTCTCTAAATTCCTCCCTTTTTCCTACCTTCTCTACATTTCCTCCTCAAAAACCTTATTTTCCTTTCTTCTAGTTTTCCTTCAGTAATAACTGGTCAGTTCTTCTGCTCCCCATCATCAATATGATCAAAGATTTAGAGCTGGGAGGAACTCTCAGGGCCCTTAACTCATACTCCACTGTAGCATACCAGAGAACACAGGTTTAGACCCTCTATCTGAATTGCCCAGGGTCAAGTACTTATTGAAAATGTGAAGGAGAATTTGAACTAAGGCCTTTCAACTATTCAAAAGGGCCTTTTAGGAAACCTCAGTGATTTCCTCTGTACATTTCTCCTGATTCACAAAATTACATTTCTTGTGGACAGCTGTTTCTGTCTTCTTTTCCTCAATACCTGATCCCTCCTGATTCTATCTCTCTCTATTCCAAACTTATTTACAGGTAGACATTCTTTTTTCTCTCTGAAATCTAAAGAATCATAGAGCTGGAGGGTCAGTAGATACCAACAAGTTCAGCCCCATAAATTGGCTGAGATGTAATCTGAGGCTGACAGTGGTTAAGGGGTTTCTCCACAGCAGGACACATTGTCACCACCTGATTTCGAACTCAAACTCAAACAATCAACTCCAAGTATGTTGCTCTGAGCACTAGGACACCTAGCTGATATACCTTGTATTTCCTTTTCCATCTTTTCATTTTCTTCCTCAATTTAACACTGCTGTGCCCATTATCGAGTTCCCTTTCTCTCTCTCTTCCTTTATTTCTCTGACTCTTTGTTGTCTTTGTTTCAGACTCCCTCCCTGCTTCTCTCTGATTTTCTCTCTCTCTCCCCCTCTTCGACTCAGTAGCCCCTTCCTTTTCACTCTCCCTTTCCTCCTCTCTGCCTTTTCCTTAAAAGTTTTCTTCCCTAACTCTCATTCCAACCCAATGATAACCGGCTTTTTCTTTTTCTCTATATCTCTAATGTCATTACAGATTTAGTGCTAAGAGGAAACTTAGGAACCTTAGTTGGTTAGTCCAACACAATTTCATTTTAACAGAAGAAATAGAGGCTCAAACACTCTGATTGAATTGTCAATTTTGAAATGATTATAAAGAAAGTGAAGGGAAATGAAAACTCAGGTCCCCAAGACTTGAAAGATCAGAACAGTATGGGATCTATATGATATGTGATACACATATACTATCCTAGATTTTTTCCTAGAGGGCCCTTCTCCGTATCTGCCTCGCATAGACACCCTCTTCCCTCCAACTCTAACTTTCTTCTCCTACCCAAGTCCACAGTGGCTGTCTTTGATATCTCTGGCATCCATAATGTCACTGAGCTTTAGAATCCCTACACACCATCAAGACGAGACCCCATGATTTTACTAAACAACAAAAAGTGACTTTTCCAAAATAACAAAGCTTTCTCAACCGTTAATATAGGATTAAACTCCATAGCCAATTTCAAAGACAGTGTTCTGTCCAATAGAACACTGATCTTCCATACCCTACAGTTGACAGGTGTCCTTTTCCATCCTTCGTTCACTGGTGATTTCTTATTTCTTCGTCAGTTCCGCCATCGTGTGGAAGCGTCTGCCAAACCTTGATCATTACCATGCAGTTTCCTCTCTCGTTTCTTCTCCACATCTCTTCTGTTTCTCTTATTGTATCCCTCACTCTGGGTTTCTCTTAATTTCTGATATTATCTGTATTTCTCCCTTTATCTCTCTCTTGTAATCTCTCTGTCTCTGTCTCTCACTCTCCAGCTGTTGCTCACTTTCTCTCCTTCCCCATCTATCTCCTCCTCAAAAGCCTTTCCTTCTTACTCTAATTCCCATCCATAAATAAGCCATCTTTCTTTTTCCTTCCAGGAATATTCATGAAATGCATGCCTATATTCATGCACTTAGCAATGGACTTAATGCTACGGGTTACTGAGTTTAATTCTATTATTAAAATAGAAAAGCAAAGTTCAGAGACACAAACACTCAACATCGGGCAGAGTGATCTGACCACAATGATAGGGAGCTGGATTCTTCTACACCTGCCAGGTGCCTCTTCCCTTAGCATCTCTCTCTCACCTGGTCTTTTATCTATTTTTCTCCATAATAGTTTCTGCCCTCACTCTCTTGCTTAATATATTGTGGTTCTCTGAATCCACAGGTAGGTGTGTGTGTGTGTGTCTATGTCTGTGTCTCTATCTGTGTGTATCTCTGTCTCTCTTGCTGCATCCATCTCTGGTTTTCTTTATCTATATCACGGGCACTTTTTAATTTTCTCTCTCTCTCTCTCTCTCTCTCTCTCTCTCTCTCTCTCTCTCTCTCTCTCTCTCTCTCTCTCTAATCATATATATATATATATATATATATATATATATAT
>NC_092879.1:44129889-44133977 GCF_028372415.1 Notamacropus eugenii | reverse complement strand
TTATATCTCCATTAATACCTAACACAAGAACTTGATTTATGAATTTTTATTGAAAACAACTTTGAAAGAGTTCAGAACTCTGCTACTGCTATGATCAGTGTAATACCATTCCAACGGTCTGATGAAGGTGTCATCATCTCACCTCCTGCCAGAGTGGGCTCAAGAGGCAGAAGGAGACTACGTTTTTAAACATGGTTTTGCTTTGCTGGATTATGCATATTTTTCATAAAGGTTTGGGTTTTATGGGGGTGGACAATGAAGAGGTGAGAGGGAGAGAAAATAATTGGGAATTGAAAAATATTTTAATTTTAAGAAACAAGTGAAATAAATGTTTTTGAATGAATAATTGAATGAATTACCTCATGATCAATGCAGTTCCAGTTTCTTGTTCTTCCTGACTGCCAGACATAGATGAATCTGAAACTGCAAGAAAAATGACTCCAATTAGTTAAGTGAAAGGTGAAAACAAGTACCAATAGCAGAATTCCAAAGTTGGGTTTATACATACCCATTATTTCAATCACTTTGATGAATTTGGCATTTCAATCAACCAATGGCCCTTTCATTCAAGCAATCAGTTTGCTTTGTCTTCACTGAATTGGCCAAATGGTCTGAGAGACTCAAGACTGGTATGTATCATGAAGACATGGTGATAGAATAAAATGCACTGACTTTCAAGGAGCTTCTGAAGACCAGTTTTGAAAGCCAATCCCCAGTTGAGAAGAGAAAAACCTATAGATGCTCATATAAATTGTAGGTGCTTTCTGTAAGGCTTCTTCCAAATGACAAATTGAATTATTCGCTGAGATAACTAGAAATCAAGTTGTTCTACTGCCACACACCTGAAAAAAAAAGGACAAAGCTGATACTCTTCCAGTTAATTATCTGCTATGAAAATAAAGAAAAAGCCTCCTTAAAGTATTTTCCAAGTTTCAAACAACCACAGAAGTAAAGAAAGTTATTTCAACTCAACAGAAAAAAATCTCTACAGAATATTTATTATGTACCCAGCAATGTGCAAAAGTGGAGGGTGGAGGGGTAGATCAGTGAGAAGGGATATTTTAAAAATGCAGAAAACACATCTTATAGCCTTAAAGATTTTGTGATTGAATTGGAGAAATGAGATTAGCTTGGATTAGTGCTCAGGGTGGATGGAAAATAACAGTGGATGACTGATAGAAGGCAGAACTACTCAGCTCTAATTTCACATAGCAGAGGTGATTAGAAGAACTCTCTGCTCTTCCTTAATACATGCTTTACTTTCTTTCAACAAAAAGAATGATCTCTAGATTGTAAAGGACAGATTAAAATGGCTAAAAGAGAAATGAAACCCAAGATAAGTAGGGAGATATCAAGAGGGCACCTACTCGACATCTACATCCTAAGCCAGAGTGCTATTTATTCAGTGGGTTTGGTAATAGGTCTTACATCAAAAATAGATAATTTATAGCTAAAAGCCAAAGATATAGAAAAGACAACTTTGTCTTCATCCTTAGAGACTGATCTACAAAAATGTACATCTGACTAAGAAAGGGTGGGAAGGAAGGTGCAGAGAAGAAATTCAGAAAAAAATGTCATCCTGCTCAACCACTGGGAAATTTGCTCTTGCACCTTGATCAAAAGTTGGTGGCAATGAGCTTCCTTTTCTCTGTCAGCCTTCCTACCTTGAAGGGTCCAGGGGGAAGGGAAGGGAAGGGAAGAGATAAGTCCAGTCTGTCTGCTGGCATAGGACAAAAATTAATGGAAATCACAGCTGGTCCCCAGAGGTTGCTGTATACCCATTCCTAAATGAGGACTACCAGATGTGTAACAGAAGACACATCTGCAGTGCCTACATTTTCCCCAACACCAGTGTCTAAGAAAGACCAATAAGGAGTTTTATCTCTGTTAATTTGATCTTATTAGATTCAGTTAAAAGGCTGTCAAGATACTTTTGTATTCTGACCCTGCCACTGAGTGTGTTAACTTTTCCTTCAAGCTTTGTGCCGTAAAGAGCCAGTACAGTATTGTGGAAAGAACACTGAATTTGGAATCAGAGAACCTGAGTTCAAATTCTGCCTCTGTTTTTTTACTACTTGTATGACCTTAGCCAAGTCTCTTAATTATGTGGACTTCAGTTTCATTACTGAACAGATGACCCCTTCTAACTCTCAATCTATGATACCATCTGTGACTTCGGGCAAGTTACTTTCTATCTCTGGGCCTCAATTTTCTCATCCATAAAATAAAGGAGTTGGACTAGATGGCCTCTAAGATGTCTTCCAACTCTAGAGCTATGTTTCCATGATCTGCAAATTTGGGGAGCATGTCATTTATGCCTTTATGCCCATCAATGATAAAAATGTTCAATATACCTGTATGCTCCTCCATGCCTCTAGAAAAAGTCACTTAACTACGCCAACAGAGTCACCACAAATTTCTGTTGCCTCATATCATCCACTGTGGCTGAACATTTCTGACTAGATGTCCAATTGGCATCTCAAACTCATCTCTGTGTCTTTTATACAGGTGTCGCCCCTAAGCCTTGGCAATGCCCTCCCTCCTCACCTTTGCTTCACAGAGTCACTAACTTCCTTCACAGCTCAGGTCAGCTGCCACTTCCTATGTAAAACATTCCCTGAACATTCCAATCCTTGTGCCCTCTCGCCTCAAATCACCTCGAATATATCTATCTATGGACACGTTGTACCTCCCAGGAGAATGCAAGTTTCTTGAAAGGAAAAATGGTTTTATTTTGTCTTTGGGTCCTCAGGACCCAGTACAATATCTGACACAGAAAGATACTTAATAAGTAGAGTTGAATTGACTTTGATTGGAGGCAAAATGAATAGTGGAAAAGCTGGAGGAGGCAGGTGGGAACCAGAAGCATATAGGATGCAAAGGGCCAGATAAGGCATAGGAACCCAAACTAAACAGGGAGAATCAACTAGGCAAGCCACAGCAACCAACAAGCCAACACAAAACAGCAAAAATGATTGACACTGGTTTGTTTCAAGGCAAATTTCTACACCACCCTTCGAGGTTCTGCTAGGGGCAGGGCTCAGCTATCTAGGTATACAGCATGGAGACAGGCAAATGAGTGTGTCCAGCTGACAAAGCAGAAATAAATATTCAAAAAATAAAAAGGAACAAACAAGGAAACTACATTATGATAAAAGGAACAACAAACAAGGAAACCACTATTAATATCAGTAATAAATTTATATTTTATGTATTTGTAAATTTATATATGCTCCAAATGTCTTAGCATGTAAATTCATAAAGGAAACATCTGAGCTTCAAGAAAATATAAACAGTCAAAAGTGACAGGAGACTTCAGTATCACTCAGTTTTGGTTAAGTCTAATAGAAAGATAAACAAAAGGGAAAATATGGAACTGAACAAATTGCTGGAGAAGCTGGAGCTAAAAGACTTGCACTATCTTCTAAATAGAACTGCAAAAGAATATACGCATTTCTCAATACCACATGAAACTTTTACAAAAATTGACTGCATTATGACGTATAAAAAGTCAGAAATAGTAAGTACATATCTTACTGACCATACAGAAAACACAGTTGTTGGTTCAAGGAAAACAAACAAAAGATGCAGACCCAAATGGAGACTTAACAATGAAATCCTAAATATTGAGTGGATCAAAGAATAAATCATAAAAACAATTAATTATATGAAAGAAAATTATAATGATGAAACAATGCACCAAAATATCTGGGATATAGTTAAAGCAGTCCTTGGAAAAAAATCACATCCCTAAAAACATGGATACAAAATAGATACAAAGAGGATTAGTGTCTCCAAGTTTTATGGTAGTGATTGTAGAACATTAAAAATAAAAGGAAAAAAAGAGGATTAGTGAACTGAATGTGCATTTTAAAAATATTTTATTAAGAATGTATGTGTAGAACCTATATAAGATTGCACGATGTCTCAGTGAGAGAGGGGGGAGGGAGGGGAAGGGGAAAGGAAGGGGAAAGGGGGAAGGAGGGGGAAAAAATCTAAGATATATGGAATTGATTGTAGAAAACTAAAAACAATTAATTAATTAATTAAAAAGAAAGAGGGGAAAAAATTAAAATAAAATATTTTAT